>NC_056734.1:24099909-24182409 GCF_019279795.1 Protopterus annectens | reverse complement strand
TCCTTAGATATGAACACATTCTAACTATGATCTTTGGATAAGGGAGATAACAGAGCCATACCTCTCAAACTTTTACCCTAAGAGCTCTGAACAAGGTCTAACATAACTGGGGGACATAGGCCCAGAAATAGGGGCAGATTTTAAATATTGTTCTTATAAACTTAAAAAGGTAGCTAGAATAACAGGGTTAGTGTTGGAATCATTTTCTAAAGGATATGAAGTCTGAAATTCAAATTTATGTCATTATTTAGTGATTTCTTTCCTCATATCATTCCAGTGATATGCCAGAAAACTACAAATTTATGAGGAACAGACCAAAAGTTTGAGGCAAAAATATGGACATTCTGCAAAAATCTGGACAGCTGAGAGATATGAACAGAACATCGACTCCAGACATAAAAAGACAATGTTTAATTTCTTATCTAGAGCCAGGATCCACCAAGTTATACACGCATGCTCTCAAGAGACTTCACCAGTCTATCTTAATCCATGTGGATGTTAGTGATCTGAGACATACGTTCCTGGATTATATGAAGTGAGATATTGCTGATCACTTTGAATATATGTCTCAGGCAAGTACTGTATGTGCCTTGCATTAAGTAGCATTCTATCTCCACCAAGGACGATGTGATACTATGAACAAAAAAATGATTGACTTCAATAATTGGCTTAGGTTCTGGTGTGTTTCCAGAGGGATTCAACATTTCTCAGCATGGGAAGACATGATTAACAAACCAAATTCTTTTGCAAGGGATAGTTTGCACCTGTCTCCTCTAGGCTTCCAAATATTGACTAAAAATGTATCCACTCCACTAGATCCTTTTTTTTTTAAGAAAGGCAAAATTGACAAACACACCAATATAGCAAGTAAGACACAGAGAAACCTAAAGGTGTCTCTGGTCAATGTTAGCAGCCTAAACAAGAACTTTTGAAATATAATCATTAAGTTTTGTAGGTGAGACAATCATGTCCTTGCACAAGTATTATTTAAAACTGCACTTTTAGGGGGTTTTTTGGTAGTTAAATTTGCCATCTAGTGATTATGAATGTGAATGAAAGAGTATGATGGTTTGTCTATCTCTTTACATAGGAAATGGCAGCTGTGAAGGACAATATGAGATCAGAGCATTTACACATAAATTACAATAGAGATATAGCTGTGGGAATAACTAAGATGAAATCACTATGTTACATATTCGATCTCGGTGCTCCAAAGGTGTACCCTCAGCTAGAGAAGTTTAGATTTAAGCAAAGGAGGCTGGCATTGTATATGCACTAGTTGTATTGTATTATCCATCTTGAGCCCATTAATATGACCTGATCAACAGAGCTGACTACAAACGGGTACATGGTGGTGGTTTTCTCTATGTGAATGAGGGCATGTAATAATTTATTTTTAATAGTATAGTTTTCACCATGCAGTGTAGGCCATGCAGTGTATGTATCACATAGCTCAGGCAGCACTATGGCATTTTAATTATTCAAACATCTCAACCACAACTGACTCAACAGAATGAATCACAAAATCACTGTACTTGTATCTAATAACAGTTTAAAGCCCAGGGCATTGTAAATGTTATGAGTATGTAAGGTGGTGACAAGCGTATCTAGCTTAAGATGAGTGCAAAAGTAGGGAAGTGGGACATCTGAAGAAGGTCAGTTGAGTGATGATATTTTTTGAAGGAGCACTGCACCTGCCTACCCAATATAGATATTTGCAAGACATTTTGCTCTTCTTTCCACTATAAGTTACACCATTTTACTTTCCTTCACTTGTTTTACCAAGTTTTGTTTTTTTAGATACTTTGTGATATGAATATATAATTCCATTGTGATGTAATAATCTCTTTCTCAACACACCTCACTTCATTCAAGTTCTACCAGATTATCAAGTCAATGATTGATTTCTTGCCGTGGAGTATCTCTTCCTTTTCAGTCTTGTGTTCCACTTTTGGGATGAGGCTAAGCTGATCTTAAACAGGCCCCTGAGAGTGCATGCTTCTGATCCTGGCACTCAGCTCATTCAGCTACTGACGCACAGTGGGCAAAGAAAAGTGTTAAGCTGTTTATAGAGCTGCTGGTTGAGAAGAGATGAAGTTTTCTTCTGGGTACTATTTTTGTGTTAGTGCATAATGTGTATCAGCCACAACTGTGTGGAGAAATAAGCCATAAGTGAGTCAGTATACATGTATCACCCTCACATGGAATCAAAGGGCATGTGTGGAATACATTTCCTAGAGAATTTAAATGTTTGTGGTGCATTTACTCTCATTGCTGTGAGACATTTTCGGCATTTGACCTGAGACACATTAGGAGTTTCATAGGCATAGCCTTGAGATTTTTACACCAATTCCTTAACTTGACACTGTAGTCAGTAGTGGTGTGCATTTGTTTTATTTAGATATTAACTGTGAAAACCAGCACTACATGGTCATTCTATGACAGCCAGTTTTCATTTACTCACCAATGCCAAACACCGCACATGCATCTGTACCTAGTGGAGCCCCAAGATCAAAGTCCATATGGCAAGCAATCACATTACCCAGGACTCTTGTCATAGGAGACTCCATTGTATGAGACACAGATGCCCCACAAGCAAACACATTACCCAGGACTCTTGTCATAGGAGACTCCATTGTATGACACACAGATGCCCCACAAGCAATCACATTACCCAGGACTCTTGTCATAGGAGACTCCATTGTATGACACACAGATGCCCCACAAGCAATCACATTACCCAGGACTCTTGTCATAGGAGACTCCATTGTATGACACACAGATGCCTCACAAGCAATCACATTACCCAGGACTCTTGTCATAGGAGACTCCATTGTATGACACACAGATGCCCCACAAGCAATCACATTACCCAGGACTCTTGTCATAGGAGACTCCATTGTATGGCACACAGATGCCACACTCTCCAGACTGAAAAAGGAGAAGATAATGGTTAGTTGCTTATCAGGGAGCCAATATCCAACAAGTTATGCACACACACACTCAAGAGACTACACCATAAGTACCAGTATGATTCTTTCATACTCCATGTCGGTGTTAATGATTTGAGACATACATCCCTAGACTATATGAAGAGACACTGTTGGTCACTCAGAATATGTGTCTCAGACAGGTATGTGCCTCGCATTGAGAAACAGTCTACCTTCACCAAGGATGATGCCATAGTATGAACAAAAAATGATTGACTTCAATAATTGCCTTAGTTTATGGCATTATTCCAAGGGGATTATCTCAATACATATCCTCAATATTTGTCAGTATGGGAAGACATGGGTAACAAACCACACTGCTTTGCAAAGAATAGTTTGCACTGGTCTCATCTAGGCTTCTGAATATCTGCTAAAGCTTTATCCACCCCATTAGAGCCTTTCTTAGGCAATGCCATCTTGATAAGCACACCAACATAGCAAATAAGCACAAAGAAACTTAACAGTGTCACTGCTCAATTCTAGGAGCCTAAACAAGAATCTACGCACCTTGCAATCGCTTTTCATTCTGGAGAATATTTACATCTGTGTCATTACCAAGACGTGATTTAAATCCACAGAAGGTACTCCAGCAGTGCAAGGCTTCAGTGCCTTCCTCACATTTGCAACATCAGCTGCACAGACGGGGACAAAAGGTGGTGGAGTCTCAATCTGTATTAGTAACAAGCACAAGTCTACATATGATGATATCCTGAAATGTATCCATATGCAAATCACAATAGACAAAGTCCCATAATATATCCTAGCAACCCATAGGCCACCCTCTGTGTCCCTAGAATCTCATAGCTCATACCTAGATCTACTGCAAACACTCACCCTTAAAGTGAATACCCTACTCATGGGAGACTTTAACTACCCTTGTATAGACTGAGGAACATACACTGCCTCATACTTGCAGGCACAACGATCCTTGGATTTTATTAACACAAATACCGTTGATCAAATAATGTGCACACCCAGCAGAGGTTCAAAATACTGGACCTGCTACTCACCAATATGAGAGAATACTGCATCTCCAGTGTCACATCCTCACTGGTGAGGATGGACCACAAAGCTGTATCCTTTGAAATAAAAATCATCTCAGTAACCCCAACAATCCCGATAACAGTATGGAAATATTCCAAAGCAAACTACATCCTATTAAGTGATAGTCTGTTGAAATTCAATGTGCCCACCCAACCTCGAGTTCTCAGCAACCTATGCAGATTTGTTCACAAAGATGTTGTACAACCAAGTAAATGTTGTATTGATGCTGCTGTAGATATAATAAGTAAGCCCAAAACAAACTACACTGGTGGAATCCTAACTTTAATAGGATGTATAACAAAAGAAAAAAAGTGATGGCTAAAATCAGGAAGAACACCTCCCATAATGATAGAAGCTCTCTAGTTAAAATAAACAGGAAACTAACAGGACTAATAAGTCCAATAAGGCAAACTATGAGATCAGGATAGCCTCAGTTGCTTAAGGCAACCACAAATCATTCTACAGCTATGTCCAAAACCTTAAAGGCAGCAAACGTTAGTGTGCTGAACTCGTAGTGAATAGTATCACCTTCACTGAGCAGAGTGACTTAGCAAATTTGCTGGTTGACAAATTCAGCTCAAATTTCACACCTCACTACTCCCCCTGAGTCCCCCCCCCCATGAAATAGCTATTAGTGTAACCTCCCCAACTATTAACAGGGAACAAATCTTGGTGGCAGTCACTAAGGCCAAAAACCCAGCCTTGATGGGTGTCGCTTGTCCCTCTCTAGTATAGATGACGACAGGTGGGGTAGTTCCTTTATATGCTTTATTACATAGAAACACATCAGAACGGATAGCAGCATTACAAAATATAAACAAACTGATTAACTTTACAGACATTACAGACATATGCTTACATCTGAACAGCTTACTACAAAATGGCAGTCAGGCTTGCACGTGCTCAGTATTTATACACTTGTGCAAGCCGCTGGAAAGCTTCTTAAAGGTATACATACATATTGATCTACATCCTCCCTCTTAAATAGATTTCCCTCTATGAAATGGCATTAGAATAATACATGCAATAATATAGACATTAGAAATAAACACAATGTTCATGTCCAAGTTGCCATGTATCTGTAACATGGTCTGGAAATGCGACTTAATCTAGTAACATAGTAATCAATACTGGGTTTAGCAACAGGGACAGTCGTTGGTGAACAAATCTTATCAGGAACTTTGGGATTTATCTCAGGAACAGGGATATTTACTGGAATGCTGGATAACTCACCCTGAGATAGAGTCTTTCTCACAGGCTAGGTGCTGTGGTCCAGATTCGGACACCGGCATTAAATGTTTCCGATTCCACCTAAACTCTACTCCTTGTGATTCCACAAGGCAATCTCAGCTCTGGGTAAATACTCTTCACAACTCCACTCTGATCATAACCTTTGTATGTTTGCATTCTCACTGTCTCTCACATAATGGATTGAACGGTGTGCTGGCTTTATCATAATAAGACTTCTGGGCTAGGCATTTCTTTAACAGATGGGCTTTCACTGATCTGTTATTCTTAGCACTTGGAACCAATAAACTGCTGGTGACTGGTAATGTGGTTCTATTTTTTCTCGACAGAAGTATCTGGGCAGGTGAACCAAGATGTTTATCATGAGGAATATTTCTGAGATTCAAGAGATTCAGGAAAACATTGTTATTATCTCATTTTGCCTTCTCTAGTAGCTGTTTTTCACTTTGAACTGCATGTTCTGCCAAACCATTTGACTGCGGGTACTTAGGACTACACGTAACATGGATAAAGTCCCACTCTTTAGTGAATCTTTTGAACTGCTGGCTAGTGAACTGTGTACCATTTTCAGAAAAAAAAAACCTTTGTGCTGTGGACTACCATGGACTGCAAAATGATGCTTCATCTTAGTAATGACATTTTTTCCCTGCAGATTTTTTTTTTTGGTTTATCTAAAGAGAAATGTTGTCTGCCTTCTGATTCTAAGCATTGCATAGGCATGCAGGTATGACAAATAGAACTGAGGCAGGAGAAGCACTTGACTTATAAATTATTTAATGGGCAGTTATGAGTTGTAGATAGCTAGGACAGTGTGGTAATTCAAGCCAGTTGAGAGGCTGAAGTGAAGTGCATTGATGGATGTGGTATAAGACACTAGTTGCAAGTTTAGATCTTTTATTATAACAAGATTCAATTTTTGTTTTGTGTGGTGTTTATATTAGTGAGAGTTGGTGCGCCGTAAAGGAGTAATGGTATTAGGTAAGTGTTTGCATGTTTTATTTTAGTAGATGTGTTAAATAGTATTTATACCTGTATAGCATTCCCCAGTTTCTGATGATTTTTTATTACCCTGGATATGAAACACAAATTAAAGATTTTTTTTTTATTATTATTATACCTAAGAGTTTTGTATGGGGAGCTACTTCAACAAGTGCTTTGCTTTGGGAGAGGATTTTGAAGTTTCATTTGTCAAGAGAATATATATTTAAGAGTGAAGAGGCTTTTTTGTGGGATTGAGAAGTGGTTGGGAATTTGTAAGCCAAAACTCAATAGCAGAAGAAGCTCTTTGAGTTATTTGTTGAAGGTGTATCGAGTTGTTTGAAGAGCAGATAATAGTAGATACAGCTGCATATTGAATGAGGGAGCCTTGAGAGGAAGAAATGTAAGGGTTGTTGATAAAGAAGTGTAAAGGTTACTGATAAAGAATTTGAATAGAAGGGGACCAAGAATAGAGTCTTGTGGCACAGCAGTGATATTTGGGAAAATAAGGTAAGAGGGAGCTTTGCCATTTTATAGATTGCCGCCATTTTGTAAGATAGCCAGTAAACATTTGATAGAGGAGAGTGAAAGTCCATGTGTAGACATTTAGCGTGCAGAACAGCACCAAATGCCTTACACATATCTAGACATAGGGAGGACACACGTTTGCCACAGTCTCATAAAAGAAAGTAAAACTATTGTAATGCTATGAAATGGCCTAAATATATGTTGGGTTGAGGTTAGAAGTTAATTTTGGAGAAGATAATTAAGAAGTTGTTTATGACTACATTTTTCTTGAAGTTTGGAGAGGAAGGGAAGCACAGCAATGGGCCGAGAGTTGGATACCTCCATAGAGTTACCTCCTTTATGAAGATGGATGATATATGATATAATTATTTAAACTGTAGATGTTTGTATTATGTTTGAAGATTGCAAAATGTTTTTTATTATTTTTGAAGATTGCAAAATTATTGTTCTTAAAATGTTTTATAATACTTTGAATCTTTTCTCCCCAGGCCTCCTCTGAAAATGAGCTCCTACTTAGTTGGACTTTCCTGATAATCAAATGTCAATTAATAAATAAATAAAGAAATATATATGACAGTTTCCACATCACTGACACATATGTTTCTTTAATGGATCTCTGGATTAGAATGATAATGGGGTAAGCTATTGCCTCTGCAGCTAATTTAAGATATTCTTCAAGATGGCTATTTGGCAGAGGCCAAGCTAAGTTTGAGCTTGTATAAATGATTTTTAATATGGCTTGTGGGAACATGTTGAAGTGAAAAATGTGGAGGATCTGTTAGGGAGTTTTATGTGAAATCAGGTTCAAGAGAAGAAGAGAACTATTAAAACATGTTAGACAGTAGGTGTAGTAGGAATAGTACTAAGAGAGTGCAAGGTAAGGGAGGTGAGTGGGAGGGTAGAATTTGTAGTTAGGCTGCCCATGCTGTTAAAAACAAAATGCATGATAAATATACTAGCAGGTTGAAGAGGTGATTTATCACAATATAGACTTTGGTCATTTTGGTTCCAGGGTTATACAGTGGGCATATAGATGACCAGATGTTTTGAGGGTTATTTGTATGGGTAGTTTGTAGATCACAATAGTAGTGTGTTTTTGTCTTTCATTACTTTTTTTTTTAATTGCTTTTGAAGTTATCTAGATTTTTGTTGTTGTATACAGTTTTTATGTATAAACCATTCTTTCCATGCGTTGTTCCTGTCTGCAATTAGTTGTTGTTAGGAAGGATGCTGGCTTTAGTATATTTGTTTGGGTCTAACTCCAGGATCCAGTCAAGGATGGACAACAGATTTTTTTTTCATCATATGCAGTTAGTGTATTCATAAGTTGCAAGAAACCAAAGAGATCTATACTGGCAGTAGAAAAGTCAGATGTTAGGGATAGCCAGTTGATATTAACATCCCCTGAAATGCTGGTTTCTTTTCAAATTATAGTATGATATCCATAATAGAATATTTCCTAGCATTGGGATATTATGATCAGAGGGAATATAGAGTACAGTCATGCATAAACTTTTAGTGTTATTTATCTTTAAGAAAGTGATTAAAATTTCTGCATTGGCAAATTTTGGAATGGGATTTGAGTAGGATGTGTAAGTATAGTGCTTGGGATAAAATAATGCAATTCAACCCCTTTTTTGTGTTCTTTGTCTGTCCTGATTATATAGTAGCCAGATGGCAGAAGTTCAGATATTTTTATATTAGGTCAGAGCCAGGTTTCTGTGACAGCTAAGATGTACAGGAGATTGTTGTGATATAAATGGATGGAAATCTGTAGCTTTATTACATACACTATGAGGACTTAATGTTACCAATTTTAGTTTTTCAGCTAGGGGTGAGGTTGGTGGTGGGAGGATGGGACCTGTATTTGGGTGCATATCTCTGCACTAAGAAATAAACTTAAACAATAAGTGAGAAGGTCACTGAAAAACCAATTAGTAAAAACAAAATGAAAACTCCAGCAAAGCTAGAACTTCCACTGAGTGACCTCCTAAACCTCTTGTATCAGCGGCACATGGGATATATGCAAATGACCCCTATGAGCATCAGGTGTTTCAGCTAATTGGTGAATTTGAATGCCCATGACTTGTTTCATCATTTTAATGGACATATTCAGGCCAATAAAGCCAAACCCCACTAGCTGTGGATATGCATATTTCGGCCTTGTTATGACCTCATCAGCACAGCACAAGCAAAGTGTTTGACTAAGCATAAGAAACACAAGGCTGTTATACTCAGCTGATGTCCATTATCATTAGGGTCACTGCAAAAATATCCCAAGCAATATTTACAAAGCTTTACAATCGTTTATCTGTCTGGGCATCTTTCTTCCACACTGCTCTCATTTTTGTCTACAGATCCTAATATTTTATGAGTTTATGTCTTTCTGTACACAAGAAACTGTAGTCACTGGGTGTAGCAATTTCAATGATCGATGCTACTTTTGTCTTCTTTTCTTGGACCACTACATCCAGTTTTCTAGCATCTATCTTTTGAACTGTTGGTAATGGGTGATCCCATGTGATATAAACTTCATCATTTTCTATGATGCTTTGTAACTCATGTTTCCAGTGCTTTTCACCCACTTCAATACCATAATGTTCACACAATCCCCAGTGCAGCAGTCTTGCCACATTATTATGCCTTTCAGTATACAATCCTTCTGCCATTAGTATGTCACAACCAGCAACAAGGTGTGTGGGTGTTTCCAATTCACTTTTACAAATCCTACATTTGTCTGTTTCTCCCACATATTAAATGTTTTTTGTAAACCAGCATATACATAGCCCGCCATCTTAGGCTGCCAATATTAACCTTTCATCTCTTGGTTTGAATTCAAATCTCCTTAACCATTCCTGGGTTCATTCCTGATCAACATGAGGTTCTTTCAGAAGTTTTCTATACTTGCAACTATATTTATGCTTTTTCCACATTTCTTGCCTTCTCATCTGGTCCTTCACTTTATATTCTTTCTTTTGTTTTTTTGGAGCATTCATTTCCTGCCTGATTTTTATAAACTTCTGGTTTGATATCCATTCCTGCTTGACGTGGATATGCTTCTGTTAAATTAAGCAGAGAAGTCATCTTAGGTTTATTCTCCTCAAGTTTCAAAACTTTCAATACATTTGGATTTTGTGAGGTCAGCAGATATGTGTGGAGTCCCACAGTTGCAGATCTAGACAGGTAATCAATTTCAAGGAGGCCCATCCCTCCTTCAGAATGGGGAATATATAATCTTGGTATACACTGATTTTTATAAATCATTTGGTGAGCAGGAAGCATCCTTCTTGTTTTCCTATCTAATCTATTCAACATGTTTTGGGGCCAGTCAGTCACTCCAGAACTGTAAATTAGGGCAGGAAGAGCAAATTGGTGTATAGCTTGGATTTTATTCTTAGATGTCAACGCTGTTTTCAGAATTAATAAGTCTTCTAAAGTATTCCTTACTAAGTTTTATTTGCATTTGTTTATGTTTTATTGTTGAGCCCTTATGAATTTCAAGATATTTATACACTCCCTGTTGCTCAGGTTCTTTTATATCACAGTCTTGTCCCAAACTGATGTTTTCCTAGTGCTGCAGTTTTTCTTCTTTAAAGGTTGCTTTTGTACACTTATCAAGACCAAATGACATTCTTATATCGTCTGAAAAAGTTTTGACAACCTGCAGCTGTGCTTTCAGCTCCTCATCTGTAGAGCTATACAGTTTTAAATAATCGGCAAAGAAAAGATGAGAAGTCTTTACACTTTGTTGTTTTATAGGAGCCAAATTGTAGCCATAGCCTAAGCTGTTAAGTAAATAGCTTAATGGGTTAATGGCAAGGCAGAATAGCAATGGTGACAGAGAGTCACCCTGGAATATGCCCCTTTGAATTTTTATCCCTGGGATAATAATTTGTGCTTTATCATGGCTTAATTGCAAAGTGGTCTGCTACTGTTTCATGATCAGTGTAATGTAGTCAATCAATGTAGGATGTATCTTATACATTTTTAAGCACTCTTTTATCCATGAATATGGGGTACTATCAAATGCTTTTTTATAGTCAATCCATGCCATACTTAAATTCTCACCCTTTTTAAAGTTCTCCAGTATGACTTTATTTAACAACAAATGAGCCTTTGTTCCATATGACTTTCTTTTATTGCCCTTTTGTTCTACTGGTATAATTGAGTTTTCTTCTAAATGACTATAAATTCTATCAGCATCAATTCCCATGTATAGTTTATACGTTGTCAGAAGGCAAGTTGTTGGTCTATAATTTTTAGGGTAGCTTGCAGGTTCACTCTTAAGTAGGATTATCCAGGTTGTGGTGTCTGTTTGCAGTGGGCATATAAATACTTCTTACTCATGGCTAAATCTCTGTGCAAAGATGTTAATACTTTTAACAAAAAGTTAGGTACTGTATCTGGGACTGATGTTTTCCACTTTTCTTAACTTTGTTTCAATCTCTCTGGCTGTTATTTCATCCCATTTCATAGCCTGCACCTTTAAACTTCTTATTCTTTCTATTACTTCTTCTGTCCAGTTAGCATCTTTGTTATGTTACACAGGATCTTCATAGATACTTCTCCAAAATGTATCTATTTCCTCTTTTTTTGGCAGTCTTTCAATTCCTTTTACCTTGTTTCCCAATTCTCTATAAAACTTTTTTGGGTCATCAGTACATTATTTATTTTGTACTTTTCCTTTATATTTATCTGTGTATCTTTTAAGTTTTTCCACCTGTGCTAAAGTTTTTAGTTTATTTGCAATAGTGCACGATACATCCTGACCTGTTCTAATACTGAGCATTGCTTTTATCACATCTATCTTTCTTAGTATTTTTGTTGATCTATTCCCTCTTCTATAATCTTCTGACTTTATAGTTTTCTCTATTCGATACTTCCATGATGGTATTCGATTTCTACCCTTCCTTTCACTCACTGCCTGTAGTTCTCATGGTAGAACGTTATCAGTTATTAATTTAGCAGCACAGTAATATATCCTGTTTACTTCTGTTATATCACATAGCTCTCTATGGACAGTCCTAATTACTGCATTCATTTGTTTTATCAGACTTCTAACTTTTTGGGTTTTATTGACCTTCTGCAGTCTATTTCTCTCATTGATCTTAAAATATCTATCCATGTGTATTAAATCAAGTGACTCTTCTCTTAGCTCATGTTTTTCCAAACTGAAGGCACATCTCTTGTTTTCCATTTCCTGTGGGCATTCTATAGAAAGTTTTATAGCATCTTCTTTTGGGACCTTCTCTTCAATTTCATCCTGTGCCATCCATTGATCTGTCATATGAGAACTCACTGGCCTATCACTCCTCAACATTGACTGCATCAGAGTTTCCACAGTTTCCTATTCCTTTTCTTGATGTCTAGCTTCAAGTGAATGTTTATACTGGTTTCCTGTGGAAGGCTCCACAATATCTTGGTATGGTAACTGATCAATTGCTTACTGTTCCACTGACTTCCCCTTAATTTGCATATCCATTGCTCTATCCTGTTGTGGTGCTTTCTGCATTGGATTTTCTACACTGAATCTTTCACATTGCAGGTACTCCATAACATTGGTTTCTATTTCTTTAACTTCTCCATTACTAATCTCCTTTTTCTACTTTTCCTCTTTGTCTTCTATTTTTTGTACTGTAAAGTTTTCCATGTCTGGATCCCTTTGCTTATATTTCTGTTCAAATATCTTTGGTGCTGCCCTTTTTGTATTGGTTAGTTTTGCTTTCTCCTATGCATAAATATTAAACCATACTAAATCTCTTTTTCTTTTGCAGGTCCATATTTCTTCTTCAGATGTCTCCTGATCTTCCTGTTTCTCCTTACTTTGGGGACTCACTCCATCATGCTGTGATGCAACCTGTTTTAGACCTTCTACACCAAATCCTTCACTTCGCAGGCACTCCGTAACTTCAATTTCTATTTTTTTTAACTTCTACTTTACTAATCTTCTTTTCTACATTCCATTTTTGTGATATTATTTTTTTATTGCGAAATTTTCAATATCCGGATGCCTTTGCCTGTATTTCTCTTTGAATATCTTTGGGACTGCCTTCTTTATATTGATTAATTTGGATTTCCCCTGTGCATAAATATTGCACCATATCAAATCTCTCTTTCTTTCCCATGTCCATATTTCTTTTTTATACTTTTCAAATATCTCCAGGCTTTGTTGTTTATATTTTTGTACTTTCTCAGATGCTTATTTTTCCAAACAGATCAAAGTTTCTTGATCTATATACTGTTTTCCACATATCTGTTGTATTAATGAACGTAGATTTTCATTTGAAGCTTTTGACAGTTTTTCTTGCAGAAGTTTTTTTTTCTTTCCACTTATTTCTCTCTTAATCATAATAGTAACAATACACAATTTCTTACTTATCCTTAATAGTCCACTTTATCATCTTTACGGCTTTTCTTTGGCCTATAAGTTTTTGCGATTTTTGTGGACTGCTATTTCCTTCTACAACAGGGGGGCCAACCTCACCCTGGGCCTGGCCTGGCCCCATTGTAGGAATGTTTCCCTATTTTGAGGATTCTACACTGTCATTTTTTCCAGTCCTGGCACCAGCGTGCCAACCAGGATTGGGCAGATTTTTATCCTGGGTCTTGTGCACCCAGCTATCTCTTTTAATTTTTGATCTACTTCTGTCCAGGATATATGCTATATAAATACAGTCTATATATAAATATCACCTTGGTGAGATATTGTGAAAACAGGTTCCACCTCGTGATGGCACTCACAAAGACTTGAGGATGAATTCAATTTTAGCACTACTACTCTCCTTTGCTTGCGGAATTTTCATCTTTCCATTCAGACCCAATGGTTCTGAGTGACAAGTTAAATGCTATTTCAGGGGAATTTAAAATATGTCTGCCATGTTATTTAGGATTCTGGAGGTATTATAATCAGGGCCTGTACTGCATCTTTTACTAAGTCTGCAAGTTTGGGTCATGTCTGAAAAGTTCTCTGAACCAGTCTACCTAACTAGTTATCAAATAGTAAACAAATAGATAAATGAATGTCATTTTCCTTTCTGCAGCTTCCTTTGGCTGTCTCGTCTCTTCTAGCCTTCCTCTTTAAGCTGTGTTATTCTTTCCTTCACTCCAATGAAAATGGAAGTGAATAAGAATTTATTGCTTTTTTTTGTCTTCCAAACTGCATTTTTTCCTCTTTTTGATCAGTTTCTGTATCCCTGTTTTAACCTTACTTTTTTCTTCTGAGTCCTAAGTAATCAAGCATTCCTTTCCTTGTTAATTTTTCTAGATTTGTCTTTAGGTTTGCCTTTGTCTTCTTATTCCTTTAAAGATGTTGAATAATCAGTGAAATCTTAAGTTTATTATTGTCCCTTATACATACTTCTTTATTTATATTTCTTTTTAGTACTGATTTTTTGGTTTTGATTGAACAGAAGAATATAGACATAAAATGAGGTCTAGCTGAGTGGGTTCTAGTTGTTTTTGTACTGTCTGCTCTTTCAAAAAGGCAAGCCTTATCTCGCTCTCTCTACACAGACACACACACACACACACACACACACACACACACACACACACACTCATATATATATATATATATATATATATATATATATATATATATATATACATACATACATACACATATACACATATATCTGCTATCCATCCTTCATGAATCTGAAGCAATAAGCCCTTATATCTTTGTACTGTATTTGTCCAAGAATCCATATTAGACAAGAATTCTATCCTTGAGATATGTTCACTTAGTTATCAGCCTCTTTTATCTGGTTTCTATCTTAAGTCCAAGGTCTAGGATTTAATGCAGCCATTCTGAACTCTAAATTTTTGCATATTACTTCCATGCCTGTGTGTGTCAAACAATGGTACATCAGTTTTCTGCCAACTGCAAAATAAATGTTGGTTGACTGGCACAAAGAATATGGAGTTTTGTACTTGGCAAAAGCATCATTGATGATGTTTATGATATCAGAACTTTTAATAAAATTCCTTTGGATCAGATGTCATGATTTCTAGTAACTACAAAGCTTGTTTGCTCAGGTCAACAGTACAATCATTTTCATGGTGTAGAAGACATTGTTCTGGAGCCACATCTTTTAAGATATGTCTGGGAATTAATTCTGACCTGTTCGCCACAAGTTTTGCATTTTGTGGCATGCAGTGGATTCAGGCTATCCCTCCCCCATACCCTTTTCTGCTGGGCTATAGAGGCAGGATTTACCCCCTCCCTTGATTTTCCTCCTACTTTCCTGGGCATAAAAGGGACTTATATATGTTTATTGCAGAGAATTAGTGGGTGTTTATGCTCTTCTCTTTGGGGGATATGTAGATAACAGTTTTTATTTTTATGTGCCAGAGTGGATGGATCTTTTATGTTACCAAGTCATACTTGGTTTCATGGTGCTGGAAGTTTCATATTCATTGTCTTGCAATTATTCAATATGGTTATTTCAATAAAGAAGGTCAAACTGGTATGGCTTTTCTTTATTGGATCTGAGACAATATGAATTGGTACAGGGTTTTAGAATCACATGCGGACTGATAAATAATACGAAAAAATGTTTTAGATATGCAAACAATATTAATGTTAACACAGAAGGCATTTTTGGTATAAACAAGTGTGCTTTTAAAACTGCAAGATAAGTAGAGTATAGCAATACATAAGGAAATGACTTTAAAACTTGTTTAATGCAAGCAATGCTATTTTATATCAAGTTGGAAATAATAATGAAGTTTCTGGAAGAAAAATCAAAAGTTGTGGAATGCTGTGTTATTCCACCAACAGAAAACACAAATACACTGAAACACATACATGATTTAATACATTATAATGAACCAACATAGCTTTTTTGAGCTAGACCAAGACATGAGTAATTGAAAAACTTAAGTTGGCCCAATAAAAGGTATTATATTGTTCCTATGTTTCAGTGTCCTTTGTGACAGTATTTAAGAAATCATAAATCAAAAGTAAGGAGACAATCAAACTAGATAAATGGGTAGGATGTATAACATGCCCATTGACCACTTAGTGCCTGTATTAAAATAAACAACATACAAGAAGGCTGAAAATAGTAGGTTAATGTTGCAATTATAGGGATGCCAATTTTTCAGGTCAAGAATTCTGGACATGTATGTGAAAGCAAAATGCATGCAGAATAGATCTGTGCATTTAACCTCCTCTCCAGGGGACTGTTGTACAATATTGCTGTGCACAAATCAAGCATATTCTTCTGTTCTTCAATATCATTGACAGTGTCACTTAATTCTGGACTGTCCAGAAAAAGTCTGGACAGTTGGTAACCCCTAACTTGCAAATCTTTTTTTTTTATTTTATTTATTTCACATTCAATCACTGAAAATTATTTTTCTGATTGTGTGCTTTATTTAATTACAAAATGACTTGCAACACAATTTACTTCAAATGGGAACGTCTTAAATGTTTTTTTGTGATTCATAAAGTGAGATAATAGGTTAACATTTGTCTAGTTACGTTTCTGTTTGGATTTCATATTTTTCCAAGTCAGACTTGTGGTGTGGGATCAAGTATTAGTGCATCACTTACAATTTTACTTTTTTCTGTTTCTTCTGTAATATAGCATTTCAGTTTTATTTGTATGTTGCTACTTTATCAGTGGTATAAACCATGTCAGTTACTAAAGTTTGTAACTGTCCTAAAGCAAGAAACATCTAGTATTAAAAAGTGGGGCATGTTTTTCTTTGTCGTCCCAGTTTAACGTACATGTAATTGTTGTATTTAGGTAGGAGATTCTGTGATGCCATTAAAAATGTATCAGACTTAGTCTATGACAATGCTATTATGTTAATGTCATACACATATTTGTTTATTTGCTTGGAATATATTCTGACATTTTCTGCAGAAACTGAATTATATCTGAATACTTTTCTGCACCACCTAAGTAAATGAACTAGAAAACATGTACTGCTCTTATTTGAATAATCTTAATGACTCAAGAATGTGCATCTTTTCCGAAGATTTCTGTATCACTGCGTTAATAAAGTCAAAAATATTTTATTAAAATCTTTTTTCTTTGCATAAATGAAGAAAGTAAACTATTTTGAAACTAGCACATAGTACAATAGTAAAGAATGTTTTATCTGTTCCTTCATTAAAAATGGAATGCACCGTTTTATACAGACTATCTGCTGTTACTGTGCAGCTATACTGATGTGTGCCATTAGACAACAGTTACTATTACATGGCCATCACAAACATTCAAAGTTTGCATAGAACTGATATTTCTTTCTTGGTAAAATTCCTGTATTTCATTTTTTTGCTGTCCTCTGTGTTGCTGTTTACTAACTTGAATGCCCACTGTACTCTCAAATTAAGTTGCTCGGTTAACCAATATTGGGACTTTCCTAACTAAACTGTCCTATCATTTCACTTTTGCATGATTATTTGAATCATTTAGGAAATTTACATGACACACCGATCCAAATATTTTCAAACCAAATGAGGTTTGGTAACAAACCAGTTTGTCCAGGGACATCTTCGGGGAGGATCAGGTTAGAATAGTAATGGGAGTTAAGATGGCAGTGGAAGAAAGTTAGTTAGGTGAATATGGATGGGTTAAACTGGGAAAGTAGGAGGGTTGGGAGGAAATGAGGTAAGTTCAAGGAGGGGCTTAACTGGTTTTGTGTGAATATAACTAGGTAAAGGATCAGATTTTGGCATGAACTGACAGAGTCAACTACTATGTCTAAGGCGGCCTTGTAGATATTTTGTAGAATAGGTAGGCTTAGGTAAAAGTGGGGGACTTGGTGGTACTTGGTGAGTAATTTTTTTTCTCTCCATTCTCTTCTTGGTGGTATTTGGTGGTGGTATTTGGGCCTGTATGCTGACTTGGGGAGTGGTGTATAGGGGATTGGGAGTGTTTGATTGTTATTTTCCCCTTCTTCTACAGTTTAGTTAATCACGATAGAGGAGGAGCTTGTTGCTTGTGTAGTCATTGGTGTGGTGGCATTTTTGGTTGGGCTATTTGTTTGGGTGCATTCTCAGTTAAGTAGAACAGTCATTATTTGTTGTGAGTACTCCTGTTTCAGCTGTTTCCCCTCTGTGTTCTAGGCTTGTGTGCTGTGCCAAGAGGCTTGGTGTGGTGCAGTTAGGGTGTGGAGCATGTGGTGGCCATGTTTCCTGTCCCCTATGCAATAAAATGGGAGGTCTTCTCCAATGGCCAAGAGTATTGGCCATTGGTCTAAAATTCAAATTAGAATGCAGGTGCTTTGTTAACTGGGAGTTTTCCTGGGCAGTAGGTGCAACCTTTGCAATTGTGAAATGGCTGCAAGTGTTGGCTGTTTGGTTGTGCATGCTTAGTAGTGTGACCAATGGTTGACTGAGAGTGGGGGTGGATGTGTACTGTGTGCAGGGAACAGACTGGGTAAAGGGGGTTACTTTGTTTGGCAGCATGTCCATCACATTATGTTTTTTTAATTCCACAGCATCCAACTTGTTAACCTGGGCTGTCATTTTGTTGTGTTTCCTCTTTTGCTTGGCCTGCTATTGTGATTTTTTTCCCACTTGCAAGAAGGAGTGGGTTGATGGTGTTTCATTTATTCTTCAGCTGAAGTAGTGGAGGGAGGTTGACAGCACTCATGTGTGTGGTCAAGTGATTTTCTGTTGTTGCAGATAGCCATCTTTCAGTTGCAAGACTGGAGGATTTTGGATCAGTGCCTACATTTTGACTGTCTTGAAACATTGTTTGTGCTCAAGGTGTATGGGTAAAGTTGTTCAAATGCTGTTTCGGATGGCAGCATGTAATTGTAGGTGCTCTGGGTCAGTGTACTGCATGGCTTTGCAGTCACACACATACAAAAAAAAAAAAAAGAAAACAGGCTCTTCCATGTTGGAATGCTGTATTGTTGCCAAGGGGTGATCTGGATTGTATGTGTGGTTTAACATCACTTGCAGAACAGTACAGATATTCACAAATGGCCATATGGTTGACTCATATGTTGATCTGTTACTCATAAACTTGTAGTTGCTGGCAAATCTCTATAGAGGGAAGTCACTAAATAATGACATACATTTGGGTTAGAACTTAATATTAGTCAGAAGATACAGGCTAACTCAAATCCTGTTAATCTACCAACTTTCTAACTTTATAAGAGCAATATTTAAAATCCGTCCCTATTTTTGGTCCTTTGATTTCTTGCACAGGAAGGCTGGAGATATAGGGACATATCCTGGTTTGTTTAAACAAAAAATAAACAAAAAAAAAAAAAACAAGGCAAGGAAGAAGTTTTGTTTTGGTGACTCAATGGGAGAGTCACTGGGTGCAGTTAAAGCACCGGGAGATAGGGCAGGCATCTGAGTTGCAGATTTCAAGTCCTGCAGTGAAGGTACATTAAAGCAACCAGGTATATTGCAATTTTTGAAATATGTCCCTAATTGTTTGCCTTTGTTCCTACATTATCAGGTTGTACAGTTTCTTGATGTAAAAGGTGGGGAGGTATGATCTTGCTATGCAGGCTAGTGGCTGACATGTGGTCGGGGGATGGGATAGTGGTTTTGTTGTTAAGTATGACATGCAATTGAGTTTCACACTTCAAATCCTTCAGAAATGTATATTGTCATGAACCCTGTTACTAAGAACAATATTCAAGCCCAGTTACTGAGAGGAATATTTAAACTCTGTCCCTATTTCCGGGCCTTTGTTCCCCCTATTTTGTGAGTTATTGTCCATATTTCTTTCACTAAGAGGATGGTAGATATGAAGGGAGGCAGTTGATGCACAAAAAAAAAAAAAAAAAAAACTGGAAAGGGCGATCTGTCACTCTGGGCTCATTGAATTAAAGCCTGATCTAGTCAGTCATGGGTTTGGAGGTATGGCATTATAGGTGCACATTTTTTTCCCCCTTAAAGTGTTCTTTTCTTTTGCAGATGGCTGGGATGTGCAGCTTGTGGCAGAAATGGGGGCTACTGTAGCATAAGCTGAAGAATTGTTTTGAGAGGCAGCAGAGATGGAAGGCCAAGTGGCAGTAGAACCCAGGACCAAAGAAAAGTCAGCCACTAAGGAACAATGCAGTGGGTGACAGCTCAACATAGGTAAAGCAACCATTGAAGCCAGTGGATATGTCTATGATAGAGACTGTGTCTGGAAGAGCAGGACAGGACAACGTTGCAGGTAATGATACTTTACTGGGTGTACATATGGGCATTTCTGATTGTTGAGTGGTAGAGGTTGTCTGTCAGTGGGTGAAGGAAGGAAGTTGAGCCAGTAGCTGGAGGAGCTTAGAGGTACAGTGGGGGAGCCAAAGTTTCTTGGAGGAATGGGTCAGGTCCGGGAGGTAGAAAGGCAGGGAAGCTTGTATGGAGTCATCATTGGTCAGTTCGGGTCAAATGTAGTTAGGGCAGAGACACAAGAGATGAGTTCTGACTTCGAGATGTGTACAGAGAATTGGCTAACTACTCAGCCAATCATTAATGCAGAAGGAGGAGTCTTTTTTGACACCACACCTTATGGCATTGGTCAAGGAGAAGATCTGGAAAGGGGACTATATCAATATTTTTTAATTAGTTAATGCAGAAAGGGTACAGCTTTTGCTGGAAGCTGAAATGGCAAATAACAAAGACTTTCTAGCAGCTGTAGCAGCCTTGAGCCAGGACATAGGAGAACTGTTTATTAAGTTATGTGTATTACATGGCGGTGTGATTGGTGAAGGACAGTTCAATGGCCTTGCCACTTCTGGCTTATTTTCTCACAATATGTGAAAGACAAAGGTTACCCGAGGAAAATGTGTGGCTGAGATATGAACAGCAGTTTTGTGATAAGAAAGCTGTGGATCATTCACTGAGATGGAAAGTTAGGCTTCTGGACATTTGGTTAGCCACCATGAAGGATAATGTTGCTGGAGACTCCAGATGGGGTAAGGTTGGAGGAGAAGGATTAGGTGTATATTGGGTGTTTAATGCTGGATGTTGTTCATGGGTGGCTTGCAGCTTTTCTCACAGTTGTTTGAATTCTGTGTGCAGGGATAAATCCAGTGATTCAATGTGGTCACCAAGATGGTAGTTTTATTAATGCAGGGTCATCTGTTGCCAGGGGGGGCAACTTATGCATCACCTGAAGGATTACATGACTTTTGGGAAGAGGTAATTTTTGAGGACAAAGGGGAGGACTGACCTTTCGGGGTCAGAGACATGGATCAGGCTTCCCATTCACCCATTAAGGTACTGACATTGAAGCATATGCTTAGTAACTTTATGGCTAAGAAGTATGTGGCAGAACTGGTAAATGGGTTTTTCCAAGGCTTTTTCTATTAAGTCCAGGACTTGTAGGGATGGTTCACTTGGTAAGAATTTGCAGTTGATGTGGGAGAATGAAGATGTTTTGGAAATCTTTTTGGGGAAAATGCTGCAGGCTGGTAACTTATTGGGTCCATCTGATTACTTTCCTTTTGTCAATTTTAAGGGTCACCATTGGGATTGATTCCTAAGAAGTAACTGGGAGAATTTTGGTTGATTCTCCACTTGTTCTATCCAGAAGGGAATTTGGTTAATGATTTTATTTCCAAAGAGGATTCAATGTTTAGGTATGCTTCACTGGATGAAATGGTGGAGATTATTAAAGTATTTACAGATCCCTGGTTAGTAAAGTTAGATATTGAATTTGTTTTTTAGAATATTACCAGTGTACAAGGAGGAGTGGCCATTACTGGTTATGGTGGTCGGCTGAATCTTTTATTTTGATAAGACCATGCTATTGGGGTGTTCAGAGGCTTGTGCCATTTTTGAGAAGTTCATCATTGCACTTCACTGGATTTGGCAGCAAAGGGTGGGTACTCAGAGGGTGATTCATTATTTGGATGATCTTTGCTGATAGATGAAGAGTTTATACAGGAACTTAAGAGCACGTGAGTGTTCCTGATGATCTGTGAGGAGTTGCAGGTTCCCTTGGCTATGCGGAAATATTAGGGCCCTGCCAAGACATTTTGCTTCCTGAGTTTGTCAGTAGATGCCATATGGAGGTTGTTTTGCCTGCCCATTGGGAAGATAGGGAGGATGGGGGTGAAGATTGATTGGACAATGGGAAAAGAGAAGGTGCAGATTAGGGATGTCATGGAGCCTTTAGGGCTGATGAACTTTACCTGTTGGACCATTCATACTGGCTGTACTTTCTGCAGACTGGTGGCAACTTGGTTAAAAGGTTGGAGAAGTAAGCACAATTGGGTAAGGCTTGTTAAATTGGTGCTTGGCTTTGTGTTTGTGCTTTTTATATCAATTTAACAGTATCTCATTTTGGCAGAAGGAGTGGATGGATCAAACTGATCTGGAATTTTTCATGGATGCAGCAGGAGGCATTTTGTATAGGAGTGTTTTAGGGGGTGAATAGTGTTTTTTGCCTCTGTGCACGTTTGGTTATGTAGATCTAAAACAGATCAGTTGGGGGAAGGCAAGCAGATAGCATTGGGAAAGGATAGGAATGAGCAGTTGTGTCCTGTGGGTTGGGCTAGGAGGTTGCTGGGGTCTCACATTGGGAGTGCTCAGGACTTTGCATTGATCGGTAGTGGGAAAGGTGATGATGTGCAATCAGTTTGTAGATATGATGAGGAGAGCTTTTCAGTGTGTTGGTTTTCCAGAAGGGAGGTTTTCCATGCATTCTTTGCACACTGGAAGGATATCAGATTTAGCAAGGGAAGGCAGACCAATTGAAGTCATTAAGTGGGTGGGTTGTTGGTTTTCAAATGTTTTCTTGTTTAATATTAGATAATTGTGTATGTTGACTGGCTTAGTATTAAATTAATTTTCTAGGAAAGGGAATCTGCATTTTGGTCATTCTTATATCCATTAAGAGGCAAAAGGGGGCTGCAGTTAGGCCAGATGGCTCGCAATTGGGTTATCAATGTTTCATAGGTTCATAGGTTCGTAGGTTCATAGGTTCATACTAGGCTATCTGCCCTAGGGCATTTATAAGCCTAGCCAGAGTGTGTTTGGCTTTCACCACCCATTTTAAAATAATTTTGCTATGCCCTTTTTCGAGGTTAGTATACTGTGCCTCTGTCTAACAGTGACACAGAAGTGATACCCGGGGTAAACCTATGATCCCCCATCCACTCATCAAGATTCCTCTTGAAGCGAGTCAATGAGGGAATCTGCCTAACCTGGACTGGGATTTTATTCCAGAGTGAAGGGAGCCTCTGGGTTATGAATCTGTCCCTCCAGCATGTCCTATTTATTTCAGTGCTGAGGTTCAAGTCTCTCGAGCACGTAGCTCGATGGGATTTGGATTTTCTGAGGTGCAGCATGTCCATTAATTCCAGGTTGGACATGGCTTTATACATCAGGCACAGATCGCCTCTGAGCAGGCGGTATGCCACTGAGTAGAGCTGGAGTTTCTTTAACTGGGCAGCATATGGCATCTGTTTGAGCCCTTTGATCCTCTTGGTGAGGTACTTTTGGGGTCTTTCCAGTTGCTGCAGGTGTCTGGTAAGGCACATCCCAAAAGGGGCATTGTACTCAATTATGGGCCTGATGAGGGATGAGAAAGAGGCACGATGACCTCCCCTGAACTAGATGTGAATCCCTTCATGATTAGGTGGGCTATATAAAATGTTTTTCTAACCACTTTGGCAACGTGGTTGTCAAATGAGAGATTGCTATCAACTTGGGTCCCCAGGTCCCTAATTACTTCTTCCGTACTTAATGGATTACCACTTATGTGGTAATTTGTGGGCACTTTGTTTTTGCCAAAGGGGATGACTATACACTTTTTGGCGTTTAGCTTGAGGCCATGGCTCTGGCACCAGTTGTCTGTTTTTATGAGGCCCTTTTGGAGGATGCTTGTGTCAGTTGGAGAGTCGATTATGGCGCCCAATTTGCAGTCATCTGCGAACTTGGTCAGCCACAGTCCTTCCGTGTTGGCCTGTACCACTGAGAAATATATACCGAACAAGAGAGGTCCCAGGACTGAGCCTTGTGGGATGCCACTTGTAACTGGTTTGGAGTCTGACATGGCTCCAACAATTCTAACCATGTGGGTTCTGTCCTTGAGCCAGTTTGCAACCCATCTAGTGACACAGGGGTTTATATTTAAGCTGGTGAGCTTATCTATAATGCCCAAGTGGGGTATTGTATCGAAGGCTTTTGTGAGGTCCAGGTAGGCTGTGTGGACCACCTTCCCCTCGTCAATGACCTTGGTGACTGTTTCAAAGAAATCGACCAGGTTTAAGAGGTAAGATCTGCCCTTAACAAAGCCAAACTGGGTAGGATCCAGTGTCTGTAGGTCCCCAATATCTTTATTTATAAGGTCCATGATGATCCTTTCCATAGCTTTGCAGTCCAAGCTAGTCAGGCTTATGGGGCGATAGTTTCCAGGGTCCGTTGAGGCACCACCTTTGTGGAGAGGGACAACCATTGCTGTACGCCACTCTTTGGGTACATATCCTGTAGTAAGGCTGAGATTGAACAGTAGTTTTATGTTTGGGTTTAGCTCTTTTTGGAGTTCATGTAAGACGCAGCCCGGGACACCGTCTGATCCCATTGATGCTGTGTTCTTTGCTTTGGAGAGGGCGGCTCTTACCTGAGCATCTGAGATGTCAGGGGGGCAGCACCCTGCTGGGATAGATATTTGCCCTTTTGGTGGGGATGGGGGGGAGAAGTTTGCGCTGAACCTGTCAGCTAGGATGTTGGCAATGTCTGTGGGTTCGGTGTATTTTTTGTCATTTTGAACTAATTCTGAGCATATCTGGGAATTCCCACCCAGGTTCCTAACATAACTAAAGAAAGCCTTGTGATTATCCTTAGTGTCCCGTGCAATTTCTCTCTCGAAGCTGGCCTTAGACGATTTTATGAGTGCCCGTAGTTTTTGCTAATACTGATCAGAGATCCCTTCCCTTTTTGGGATTTTGCTCTATCATGTAGTAGCTTCCTCCTTCTATTGTATAGTTTGTTTATGGCTGGGGTCCACCAGACAGGACGTCTGCCTTTGGAGGATTGGGTCTTGGTTTTATTTGGGATTGCATGATCCATGCATTCCTGAAGCTGTTCATAGAATGCGTTTATAAAGGATTCTGCGGTCTGGGCCGTATTTTTCACAGGCCCGGGGGTTTTGAAGGATTCCACCTCGGTTTTGAGGAGTGTGAAATTTGCTTTAGAGAAGATTTTCACTGTGGTTTTCTGGGCAGAGGGTGGGGTCGGGATGTGAATATCCAGTGAGATTAGTTTATGGTCTGATCTTACAAGTGAGGGATACACTGCTGGTCTGGAGCATAGAGTCCCCATGTTGGTGATGATCAGGTCCAGTATGTTTTCCTCTCTTGTGGGAGTAGTAACAAGTTGTTCCATAGCATTTGAGTTTATAAATTCTAGGAACCTTTGGGCTAGGGTGTTGGAGCTAGAGTAATGCTCCCAGTCTATGTTTGGGTAGTTGAAGTCGCCCAATATAATGGTGTTTGGAGAGACCTTCATATTTTCCAGTGTTCTCAGGAAGGCCGAGTGAAGTTCCTGGGTTTGGGAGGGTGGTCTGTAGCAGGCTATAAACTGGAAGGCAGTTTTACCCACTGTTAGTTGCACATGGATAGTCTCTGATGCTTCATGCTGTGCCACCAACCTGGAGGTGTGGGTATCTTTGACAAATATTGATACTCCACCTCCTTTTGTGGTTCGGTCCAAGTTTTGGGACCGAAAAGCATGGTATGTGGTATAACCTGGTAGTGCTGGGGTGCTCTCGGGAGCCTTGAACCAGGTTTCTGTTACTGCACAGATATCGATGTTCTCCATGCTAAGGAGAGTTTTGAGTGCATGCATCTTGAGGTTTAGACTTCTGGCGTTGAGTAGCACTACTCTTAGTTTCTTATCCCTTGTGATACCTATGGAGGTGGGTTTGTCTTTTGAGCCTTGCCTAAAAAAGGCACTATGGGGTTAGCAAGAGCCTTTGCCAATATCCGAAAGCCGAGGGGTGATAGGTGCAAGCCGTCCCTAGCGAAGCATCGTGGCTTGTCGTGCATGTCATCCCAGGCTGACAGGCATTGGATCCCCTTTGAATGACACCAATACTTAAGCCAATTGTTCAAATTGATCATCTTGTCTTCATATTGTGGCATCATTCTTAGTGAGGGTATGGTGGCATTGTGCTCTTTAGAGCCTTAGTAGTACATTTGGCAGGTAACAGTTTTGGAATAATTTGAGAGATACAGAGGGTGGTTTCATAAGTGTGGATTTGTTTATTTTAAAGAGGTTATACCAAGGTATATGTATTGTGTGGTTAGAGGCAGCACCATGGTTATATTGGCACTGGAGAGGGCTCATCAATTTGTTAACTTTAGAAGTTATGCACCTGGCTGCTTTGGGCAGTTATATGATAGGCATTGGGATGTTGATGGCAGGGATCCAGTTTGGTTCAGAGAGAATGGAGTACACCTAAATGATTTTTCTGGGACCTCTTTAACGTACACGTAGGTTTGCTTTGGAAGGTTTGCAGACATTTTTGGAGTTAATGAGGGGGTATGAGCTCTGTCAGTCTGGTTTGCGGAGACGGTTTGCCCCTCTTCTGTTCCCCCTCTGGTGTCGGATGTTGGGAAATGAAAGTGAGCGATGGGACACTGCTTGATAATAAAAGTAAGTGAGCAGAGGTGAGAACACTGCATGATAAAACTAAGTGAACGGAGGTGAGGATGCTGTTTGTTTGGTTAGGGTGAGTGAGGTTACACTGCTGTAGTAAATGGTCATATGGATGTTCATGCTGTGATCAATAAATTAAAATATTGCTCAATAAAGTTATATTTATTGAAGTTTAATAAAGGTTGTCAATTGTCATTTGGTGTGGTATGTTGCTTTCACATGATTATATTTTATGAGGAATATTTTTTTTTAGATTTACTGTAGTTTAGTACCTTCATATGTTTTACCAAGAAGCACTAGTGATGTAGAGGAAACCTCTAGTAAATGGAGCAGCCAATTTCTGGCAACCATCTCACAAAGTGCATACAAGCACAAAATTGACAATCCATAGGTTCATAGGTGTATAATAGGCTAATGTCCCTGGGGCTTTTACAAGCCTAGCCATAGTATTACCCTGGTATAGTGCCACCCGACCTTAGTTCCCAGTGCCTCTGTCGAGTAGAGCCACTGGACTTATCCCGGGGTGAATTTTCTGTTTCCCATTCACTCATCAAGATTTCTCTTGAAGAGGGTCAGCGAGGTGCTCTGCTTGACATGTATGGGAAGTCTATTCCATAGCATGGGCAGTCTCTGGGTTATGAACCTGTCCCTCCAGCATGTTCTGTTAATTGTGGTAATGAGGATGAGGTCTCTGGAGCATGTGGTGTGGAGGGATTAGGATTTGTTTAGATGTAGCATTTCTAACAGTGCTGGGTCAGACATGGCTTTGTAAGCCAAGCAGAGATCACCTCTAAGTAGGCGATATGAGACAGAGAATAGTTGGAGTTATTTGAGTCTGTCCATACAGGACTGGGATCCTCTTTGTGAGGTACTTTTGTGGCCTCTCCAGTTGTTGCAGGTGTCTAGTGGGGTACATGCCAAATGCAGCATTGTACTCGATGAGTGACCTAATGAGGGAAGAGTAGAGGCAGACAATGACCTCTTTCATCCTGGATGGAAAACCCTTAGTAATGAGATGTGCCACGTAGAAGGACTTTCTGACCACAGTGGCAATGTGGTGATCAAAAGAGAGGTTGCTGTAACCTGTGTTACCAGATCTCTTTTAACGCCTTCTGTGTTCTGTGGACTACCATCAATGTGGTTATTCATGGGAACCTGTTTTTTCCCAAAGGGGATGATGACACATCTTTTGGTATCGAGCTTAAGGCCATGGTTCTGATACCAGTCGTTGGTCTCAGTGAGGCCATTCTGTAGGATGTCAACATCACTTGGGGAGTTAGTAATAGCTCCCAACTTGCAATCGTTTGCAAACCTTGTCAGCCAGAGTCCCTTCATGTTTGCCTGGTCTTCAGAGAAGTAGATACCAAACATGAGAGGACCTAGGACCAAACCCTGTGGGACTCTACTCATGACTAGTCAGCAGTCTGACTTGGAGTCAGCTACTTCCACACTGTGGGTTCTATCTGTGAGCCAGTTTGCAACCCACCTAGTGATATAGGGGTTGATGCCTAGCTTAGTGAGTTTTTCTATGATTCCTGAGTGGGGAATGGTATCAAAAGCCTTGGCAAGATCAAGGTAGGCTGTATGAACCACCTTGTCTTCATCCACAGCTCTGGTGACTGACTCAAAGAAGTCAACCAAGTTGAGCAGGCATGATCTACCCTTCACAAAACCAAACTGTGTGGGATCCAGGGTTTGGAGATTCCCTATATCCTTGTTTATTAGGCCCATGATGATGCATTACATAGCTTTGCATATCAGGCTTGTCAGGCTAATGGGGCGATAGTTACTAGGGTCTGTAGTCACTCCTCTTTTGTGGAGAGGGATGACTGTAGCAGTGGGCCATTTGGTAAGGACAAAGCCTGAGGTGAGGCTGTGATTGAACATGACACCTATCCATTCCAACACAGGAGTTATTGCCTGTTATAGTACAGTCCTTGCACCACAGACGAGTTGAGTCATGCATGATGTAACTAACAGTTATGGAACAATGCAGCATATATGGCTCATTAGCATTCATGGTGTTGCTCATTGTAACTGTCATGCTTTTATGTCTGCCTGTACTACTACTTACATTCCAAAATCATGTAGGTGGCTATAAGGCCTAGATGCCATATCATCATGCCACTGGCATGGCAAGCCTTTTACAATGCAAGGATTTCATGCCTGGTTTATCATGTTGCACACTACACCTTTCTTTTTGAACAGTATGCTGCAAGGGCCAGTTGTACTGACTATGCTTCTAGTATCACAGCACAACAGAAATCTGTCTGCATAGACTAAAAGAACTAACCAAAACAAAAAATGCAGAGGAGAGGGGGCAGTCCAAACTGTTTAGTCCAAATTATGAGCATTTTCTTTCTCAGAAATAAGACACAAACTTTATTTATTTATTTTATTTATTTTATTTGCAGTTTGTTAACCGAAAGAGTCCATGGGGCGAAATGATCCCGTTTTCATTGGAGGCACAGGGAGAAAAGCTCCATATACATTATTACAAAACTAATATCAACAAAGTTAACAAGTATGACACAGTTTCCAAAAACTATTAAAAACAAAGTGACATTGAAGATAGCATTAATAACATTTGAGCAAGGTGTCGTAACAAATCATTGAATGGAAATAAAACATAACAAGTGTTTTGGAGTACAGGCATACATGTACTGATAGTTTCATATGGTGAGAAGTAGGAAGAATTAGAGGAGGTAAGTAGAGCAGAGAGTAGTGTTAGGTTGAGTTTTGAGAAAAATGGGTGTTGGAACAGGAATGAAATAGAGGTAGTCAGATGGGGTGAGAACATGAGCATTCCCAGCGAGAAGAGAGGTGGGAATGCAGCTAGGTCTTGAAAGCTGAGTGGTTTTGGGTGACTTGAATGTGGGGAGCAAATGAATTCCATAGTCGAGCAAGGGAGAAGGACAACAGAAATTGCCCTGGCATGCATATGGGTTTGAACACTTCAAGGAGGTTCTGGTTGTTGGACCTGAATAATCTGTCAGGACGATGCATGGTGAGTACAGAAGAGAGGGGAGGTCAATTAGAGGGTTTGAAAATGAGTTTATGAGCATATAGTTGAATGCAAGAGAAATAGTGAGGGAGCTCCAGCTAGTTTAAGGAGTGGAGCGTGTCACAGTGCTGGGAGGAGGATTTGGATCCAGTAGCAATCTTAGAGATTTTATTGTAGCAAGATGACAGTTTTGACTTTAGGGTGGATTGAAGATTAGTGAAGAGAGGGGCTCCATACAAGAAAGAGGGGATGAGGTAGGAAATAGAAAGTATATGCTTGGATGTGGGAGTGAGGCAGTGGCTGTGGCAATACAGCATTCTGCGCTTCTGGTGTTTTTTTTTTTAATGTTAGTTTGTATATGAATGTCAAACTTTAGTTGTTCATCAATGATGATACCTAGAAGTTTTGTATGGGAGACTATTTTGAGGGGAGTCATATTCTGGCTGAGTATGGAGATGGAATTCTTATCAATTGAGGTGCATTTAGATCTGGTAAAGATCATGATTTCAGTTTTGGATGCATTGAGAGCAAGGTGATTATTCAACATCCAAGACTCAGTGCAAGAGAAGGCATCTTGTGTTAACTGCATGAGTTTTGGGAGAAATGTAGCATAGAAAATTATGGTAGAATCATATGTGTATTGGACAAGTTTGACATTGGGGATACACTGATGAAAGTTATTAATGAAAATGTTAAAAAGTAAGGAACCCAGTATTGAGCCTTGTGGAACACCTGCCGGAGTGTGAAGGAAAGAAGAGGTACGGTTTTTCCACTTGATGGCTTGTTGTCTATTTGAGAGGTAACTGGTAAACTAGTTAATAGAGGAAGGGGAAAGATTGAGAAGAAAGAGCTTGGACAAGAGATGCCTATGGGAAACAGTATCGAAGGCCTTAGATAAGTATAGAAGAAGAGTAGATACAATGTTGCCAGAGTCACGGGCATGGCTGATGACCTCAAAGAAGGACAGAAGGGCAGTATTAGTGCTATGTCTGGATCTAAATCCATGTTGAGTAGGGGACAGTAGTTGATTGTCTAGGAGGTAGGGAAGAAGTTGCAGGTGAATACATTTTTCAAGGACTTTTGAGATAGGGGACATGATGGCTATAGGACAGAAATTGGAGATATCAGTGTTGTTGCCCCATTTGTGGAGGGGAATGATGAATGCTTTCTTCCAGAGGAAGGGTACATAGGATTCATGGATTGAACAGTTTATAAGCATGGGAACGGTTATGCCATCAGCAGCTAGCTTGAGGAAATTAGATGAAAGGTATTCTAGGACATACAAGCATGGTTTTAGGTTTTGAAGAAGTATTTTTATGGTGTGTGTTGGAATGGATTGAATGGTAAAGGGGGTAGATGTGTAGTATTCATGTCTGTGGTGGTAGAGCTGAAGGGGTTGGAGATGATATATTATTGGAGAATGATGTGGTGAGCTTGGCTATTGAATCTATGAAGAAGGAGTTGAAATGGTAGCTAAGACATGATCTGAAGGGTTAGGGTCCGGGCAAGGATTGTCTTTCTTGCCAGGACAGAAGTGAGCAAATATACTTTTCCAAAATATTTTGGGGTTGGATCTGCAATTGTTTTGAAGTTTGGAGTAGTAGGATTTACTGATGGAAGCAATTTTTTTTTTTACTTTATTATGAAGTTGCTTATATTTAGTAAGGGTGTTGGGTGTTTTACATTTTTGGCAATGTTTCCATGATTTATCCTGGAGATGCATGAGTGTTATAGTTTCTTTAGTTAGTTAGGGGACAGTTTTGGTTTTAACCCTTTTAGTTCTGGGGGAAGCAAAGCTATCTAGTAGGTTAATGAATAAAGTACATAACAGCATTGTCAAGAGGAAGGGTTTTTAAAGGAGTCCAATTCATATATTTTAATGAGTCAGAGAAAGCTTGAGGGTTGAAGTTTTTCAGTGTATGGGTCAAGATGTAGTCATTAAATACTGCAGAGGTATGACTGCGTTTTACCTAACACAGAATACTTGCATCTAAACTCCATAATATGCACTGTGTCATTTGTCTTTCATAACCACCATGTAGACTCCATCACCATCATCTCACTTCCATGCACAGATGCATAAAAATATTAAAGGATTTTGTCTAACATGCACACACACGCACACACACACACACACACACACACACACACACACACACACACACACTAGAATTTATCACCATCATCTCACTTCCATGCACAGATGCATAAAAATATTAAAGGACTTTATCTAACACACACACACACACACACACACACACACACACACACACACACACACACACACACACACACACACTCAGACACGCACATACCACATCCAGCTATCAGTCTAGCTAGCCAAATATTCATCTATATATTTATTTATGTAGGGTATATCATACCCAGTGTAGATATTTTCTCATTTATCTACAATTTGTGCATCACAAAAAAAATGCTGTGCTTTTTGAACATTTCAACAGTCAACAAGACTGGAGTTTTACCAAAGCTAGGAAAATTCTCCTCAACATTGCATAGATCAAACATAGACAATGACACCCCATAAAACAATATAGAGTACATCAAAAGTGCTCCCTACACTGAGCCCTAAATGTAGTTAGTAAAACCATAGATAAATAAAGTCAAATAAAATATATATATTTAATACACTACTCACAGAAAATCCATACACAAGCAATTCCCACAAAGCATGTACCTCTTAATACAACTCTCTAAATGTAAAATAAAAATAAGGAATAAATACTGAAAGAAACCAAAGATCATAACTAGCCAATCAGGAAATGCCATTACCAAGAAAATGATCCTAGTTCTTTCTAAAAGATCTAAACACAGTTAAAAAATATTTAAACTGGCAACTAATAATCTATAATATAACCCTTACTACATTGCTAAAAATATCAAATAACTGAAATGTCATTGCCAAAAAAGCACAATTGTAATTACATAAAAAATAAGGGAGAAACCACACAAAAATAATCCATTCAAAAACATCTATGCAAACAACCAGAAGACCTATCCAGTGAAAGTTAAGACAATTAAAGTAATCAATGAAATCGATGAAAAAGGGTACTGTAACTGAAAAGAACACAGAACACATTAACAGCTTAAATATTGTCTGGTTTGTGTGATACATGAAATACCTTGTAGTATATGACTAAGAAATTTGATTCTGATTTGTGTCTTAAACTTTCATCTTAAAAATGATTCCCAAAGCCTATATAGGTTCATAGGTAGGTAATAGGCTATCGGCCCTAGGGCCCATACAAGCCTAGCCAAAAAATATACCCTGGCTTTTGCCACCCAAGAAAATTATTTTCCTGTGCCCCTGTCGAGCAGAGCCACAGAAGTGATCAAAACACCCACACATGCACACATGCATGTATGCACACATGCAAAAAAAGACACAAACACATAGTGCTGCATTACTGTATTCTAATTTCTAATATCCTTTGTAGCTCATGTATTTTTCCACTTACTGTGCCATCAGTGATATAATAATTAAGTCACAAAAAAAAAAAAAAGACAGTGCAACTAAGGGTAGGTAATAATAAGGCTGTCCACTGAAACCAGTGACTTGCAATAAATGCTAATATGAAAAGTGGCTGGAATAACAATAGAGAATTTTCAGAAATCTGTGTTGTGGCTGAGCCAGTTGGAAGATTCCTTCTAGACATGGATAGAAAATGGCTGAGAGATATTATTAGAGAATAGGGCAAAAGTGACATGATTGTTTGCAATAAAACTGATGCTGGCAATGTTAAGTTTTTTTATGTGCAGTTTAATGAGTTTAACAACTAAAAATCATCCTCAGTAATATAACATAAGGGGGTCTCTACAACAGCCAGCCAAAGTGATAGAAGAAAGAAAAATGAAACAGTAGACTTTTTTCCTCTGTTTCTTTCCTGTAAGAATATTATGCATTCTGGATTGAAAGGCAGCCCTGAATTTATCCAGGCAACCTGGAGAATGGTTTCTTGGGTATGGGGTTCCAGTATTTATTACAGTCACAATTCCTATCTAAAGAAACTAGAATCCCTCAGTATTAATCCCATTACCATTCTTCTAGCTGATCTATACCACCCAGCTTTAGAATGGGAAACCCATGTCACCACTTGTGCACAAGCACAGAAATTCCTGGACTCTTGTCAGTACAGATTAACTGGGCCATTAATCAAAGTACCCACTAGATGGAACAACATTTTGGATCTTGTCCTTACTAATATGGGGGCATATTGCACCATCCCTTACATATAGTATCTTCTTCACTGGTTTGGTCTAAACATAAAGCTGTCTCCTTCAAAATGAAATGAAATCCAGAGACACCTTCCAACCAAGGTACTTTTAGAAATTTCTCTAATAGAAGCTGCCTACTCCTAAGGGATACAATGGCAAGCTTCAAATCTCTGCCAATCCCAGTTAACTCCACTCATATGCAAAAGAATACACCACTACTATATACCAGCATATGAACAGCTGCATAGATGCAACGGTACTCCAAAGGAGCAAGCCCAAGGCAAAACCCAGAAAAAAACCCGCATTGTGGAATCATAATATCAACAAGTTTTACAGAAAAAGAAAGATAATTTTGGTCAAAAGTAAAAAGAATAATTGCCAGAATGATAGCACCCTCATCAATGAAATAAGCAAACAACTTAGGAAATTAAGAAAATTTACCAAAGTCAAGTTTGAGGCTAAAGTAGCTTCTCAAACCAAAGACAACACAGGGCCTTTTTTAGTTATTTTCATAATCTCAGACAATGTGATGATTGTGATCAATGTTACTTTCACAGATGGAGAAGATATAGCGTATCTACTGACTGATAAATTCAGCTCTAACTTAACTGCACTCAAATTAACTATGGTATTATCCCAGTTATTCCCACTGGTCGTAATATATATTTACGGACCATAGTATGGGCAAGGCCAATCTAACTATAAATGGGATAGGTTCATTCAAGCACTAAAAGGGAAACTGACTAGCTGTCCTTTTGAAGAATTCTAAGCCAACCATTGAGTGTAGTAACATGCTGAGATACTAGGTGGTGTAAAATAAAGCTCAGAGTTATTTAAACTCTTTTTTTTAACTAAGAGCAGCTAATATAGTTCTTAACTATGAACTTATTACTTGTGTTTACACAGTTGTTGTGTTTTCTAGGATCAAGGAATTAAATCCAGATATTTGAATAGCAGTGAATTCTACCTTTAAACTCTGAATCCATTTCAGTTATTTTATTATTTATTTATACATTTGTTACCTGGATAGGTCAAAAGACCCTTTTCAGGCATGACTTAGCCCACAAGGACAATGAAGTGCAGTAAATTACAGTAAAAAGAAATGCCACTGTATCAAGCACAATGAATTACAATAAGCAGAAGGATAACTCACACAATTGCTTAGTGTACCTCCTGTGAGGTGGGAGTTTTTACTTGATTTTGCCCAGTTGATAAAATCAAAACTTAAAATGAGGTTAATCAGATGCACTTAAAATTGGGTTTGTCAGTTAAACTTTAAACCAGTTAGGTACAATTATAGTTTTATTTGATTCAACTTATGATTACAAAATTGTTTATTAAGTCAAATATAAGAATATACAGTAGAAATTCCAGAGGAGCTGGTCAAAAGAGATGGTTTTATCCATTCTTCAGTTCTGCTGTGTCTCAAATGGTCTGGCTGTACGATCTCCCTTTTGGTTCAGTGGAGACATGTATGTAACTTGTTTAGCTTAGTGTACTTTCCTCTCCCATTCTCAGTGACTCATGTTGTGTAGCTCTCAGGAGGCTGTCCTTAAGGTTAGTCTCCTTAAACCTGTAAGAAATAATAAAATCACAGCTGGGAAAAACACAGTAAGAATAAAATCTCAGTGCTAAATAAAGGATCAAGGATCACTCGAAGTTCATTTCTTTTCCAGTTATTCTTAACTGGTAGTCATTCAAGCTCTGGCTTAGTGCTACTTTTGCAAGTGACAAGATAGCTCAATTTATTGTAAGGAATGGGGGCATTGCCAGGGTAATCAACCAATCGTAGTGATTGGGTGTGTCTATGGGCATTGGCCTTTATTACATGATTTGATCTAATCTAAACTCTACCAACTGTCTCTCACTTGAATCAGTTCCCACTAACAATATAAAGTCTCTACTCTCCAAACTCAAACCCTGCTCTCCCTCTACTGATAATCTCCCACCTTATTTCCTACAATTAGCTGCTGAATCCATCGCTATCCCAGTATCTATCTTAATTAACTGCTCCATCTCTGAATCTACATTCCACTCTATCTGGAAAACGTTCTACACTTTACCCATGCACAAATGTGGTAACTACTAAAATTTCTGACTTCAGACCTATTGCCATACTCTCCCCTCTCTCTAAAATACTAGAAAAATGCATTCACAAGCTGGTTATCCAACAACTATTACAGGGAAACTTGCTCACCCCCAAACAGCATGATTTTTGCCCATGACACAGCACTACAACTGCTCTACTGTCCTTCATTCATACCATCTCTCTGCCAAGAGATAACAATAAATTAGTCTCCTGTCTTTTCCTCGACCTCTCTAAAGCCTTTGATACTGTATGTCACTCACTCCTTATAGGTTCATAGGTTCATAAGTGTATACTAGGTTAATGGTACTGGAGCCTTTGCAAGCCTAGCCCATAGGATTACACTGGCATCATGCCACCTGACCTTAGTTCCTAGTGCCTCTGTCGAGTAGAGCCACTGGAGTGATCCCGGGGTGAATTTTCTATTTCCCATCCACTCATCAAGATTTCTCTTGAAGAGGGCCAGTGAGGTGTTCTGCTTGACATGTATGGGGAGTCTATTCCATAGCATGGGCAGTCTCTGGGTTATGAACCTGCCCCTCTAGCATGTTCTGTTGATTGTGGAAATGAGGTTGAGGTCTCTGGAGAGTGTGGTGTGGAGGGATTGGGATTTTTTTAGATGTAGCATTTCTAACAGAGCTGGGTCAGACATGGCTTTGTAAGTCAAGCAGAGATCGCCTCTAAGTAGGCGATATGAGACAGAGAATAGTTGGATTTTTTGAGTCTGTCCATATAGGACAAGTGTTTAAGGCCTAGGATCCTCTTTGTGAGGTACATTTGCAGCCTCTCTAGTTGTTGCAGGTGTCTAATGAGGTACATGTCAAATGGGGCATTTTACTTGATGATTGGCCTAATGAGGGAAGAGTAGAGGGAGACAATGACCTCTTTCTTCCTGGATGCAAAACTCTTAGTGATGAGATGTGCCACATAAAAGGACTTCTGACCACAGTGGCAATGTGGTGGTCAAAAGAGAGGTTGCTGTCAACCTGTGTTCCCAGATCTCTTATAGTGCCTTCTGTGTTCTGTGGACTACCATCAATGTGGTAATTCAAGGGAACCGGGTTTTTCCCAAGGGGGATGATGGCACATTTTTTGGCATTGAGCTTAATGCCTTGGTTCTGACACAAGTCGTTTGTGTCATTGAGGACTTTCTGTAGGATGTCAACATCACTTGGAGAGTTAATAATAGCTCCCAACTTGCAATCGTCTGTGAACTTTGTCAGCCAGAGTCCTTTCGTGTTGGCCTAGTCTTTAGAGAAGTAGATACCAAACAGGAGAGGACCCAGGACTGAACCCTGTGGGACTCCACTCGTGACTGGTCGGCAGTCTGACTTGGAGTCAGCTACTTTCACACTGTGGGTTCTATCTGTGAGCCAATTTGCAACCCACCTAGTGGCTAGGTTGTGGCAGGACAGGTAGCTTACATCCTTCTAAGTTGGGAACTGCTGATTGAAGGCTCAGTGTCTGTTATTCTAAAAGTGTATTAGTTCTGGTTTAAGTACTTTGGCTTCAGGCCAGTCATTTTACATTAAGAAGGTTTGTGGTCTGCACTCTTGTGGGAGGAGACGCTGGACTCTGCCCTTCTGAGCTGGGAATTTCTAGTTAGAGGCTTATAGTGCCTGCATATTTGAACTGTTTCTTACTGAAATTGGTGTGCCTTGCTTGCTGTTGCATAAACTAGATTCAGGCCTGCTGAATCTAGCTTTGTTTGTATAACTTGAGCACTAATCCAGGCCTTCCTTTTTGGAGAAGGTTCCCTGCACCCCAGTGGCAGGAGTGTACAGTTAGAACTTGTCTGATTGAAGACTACAGGAATAGGGCTCAGTTTTGAGATTTTTTTTATTAGTTAATTGGTTGATTTGTTTAAAAGCCTTTTCTGATTGCTTGTAGTCATCTAAAGCTGTTTTAACTGTATTTTTTACTGTTTTTGCATTATCTTTTCAAAAAGAATTTTCCTTGTTTTCCAACTTTCTAAGCTGGTATAGTCCAGTTTTCAGGCTAGTGCTGAATTCAGGGCTGTGTTACAAGTTTCTGAGTTGCCCATACCTTACATGGATAGAAGGAGGTTTCTCTGTTCACCTGTGAGAGCGGGAGCTTTGAGCAGCCATCTGTCCCTGGAGGAGTGGTTCCAGCCCAGAAGTTAGTAGTTTATAGGCCATTTTGGGCTAATTTCTATCTCTTTCATTTCCCTGCTGTAAACACTGCATTTGCATGGTTTTGCACATCTGGGCAGCGCTGGTTAGCTAGGGCTAAATTATTTCCAGCTCCACCAAGTCTCCTCTTCAGTTTTTCCCTTGAAAGTAGTCTAACTCTCAACCTAAGCACTTCAAAAGCATCCTATAGTCCAGCACTTGCTCAGACCTAATAGCAAGCACTAATATACCCTGGCAATTCATTGCCCAGCAGGGCAAGGCTCATTATTTACCCCTCACCAACCAAGCGACTAAGCAGCTCACCCTGCTATTCAGGCATGACCAAAGGGCAATTTCAGGTATACTCTCCAGTCCAGCTGGTGAACCTGGGTATCCAGAGGCAATGTTACAACTGCCTCATGTACACAGACAACCCTCTCCTCCTACCATAAAACATTAACCTATGCGAGAGATGCAATTATATAGCTAAATTGGAGGCTAAGCTCTTTCCACCCAACACTGGAGCAGGCAGTCATGAGGAGAAGGTTAACACTTGCACCACACCTCCAGCCTCACATAGACATACTAAACCAGCACTGGCAAAAAATACACATAAATACACAAAATCATACTCAAAAGCTCTAAATAAAAACCTGCAAAAGCAGAGACATCCAAAGCAGACACCCAAAAAATCTGCACCTCCCGTCGCAAACCAGACAACACATAAAACACAAACTCAGTGTGCCGCATAATCACAGCTCTTAAGGTGAAATAACATACCTAACACATTAGTAATAGGTGACTCTATAGTCAGGCACACTGACGTCCCACTCACTAGGCTGGACAAGGAGAAGTCTACTGTTAGCTGCCTGTCGGGAGTCAGAATCCACCACATAACACAAGCACTCAGGTCACTCCAGAAAAAGTACAAATATGATTCTGTCATTGTTCATGTTGGTTTGAATGACCTGAGACGTACCTCCCTGGACTACATGGAAAGAGACATGGAAGAGCTCTCTGATCATGTAGCCCAGGTGGGTATGACCCTGACCCTGAGTAGCATCCTGCCCTCGCCAAGAATGATACCGCAGTATAAAGAAAAAATTATCAATTTCAACAATTGGCTAAGCTTCTGGTGTCATTTAAAGGGGATCCAGTGTCTGTCAGCCTGGGATGACATGCTCGACAAGCCTTGTTGCTTCACAAGCGATGGCTTGCGCCTGTCACCCCTAGGCTTTTGAATACTGGCCAAGGCTCTTGCTGCCCCCATAGTGCCTTTTTTAGGCAAGGCTCAAAAGTCAAACCCACCTCCATAAAAAGCACAAATAAAAAATGGGGGTTATGCTACTCAATGCCAGGAGTTTAAATCTCAAACTGCACGTGCTAGAAGCACTCCTCAGTATGGAGAATGTTGACACCTGTGCAGTAACTGAGACTTGGTTCAAGGCTCCACAGAGCACCACAGCAGTACTGGGCTACAACTCATACCACACTTTTCAGCCACAGAACATGGACTGAAACACAAAAGGAGGGAGTGTATCAATATTCATCAAGGATACCTACACCTCCAGCTTAGTGGTGCAGCATGATACCTCCGAGATCATCCATGTGCAACTAACATCAGACAAATCTGCAATGCAAATTGTGGCCTGCTACAGATCACCCTCCATGATCCAGGACCACCACTCTGCCTTTTTGGAGACACTGGAAAACATGAAGGTCCTACCGAACACCCTGATATAGGGTGATTTCAATTACCCTACCATTAACTGGGAAAACTACTCAAGTACAAATTCCCAGGTTCAGCGCTTCCTGGAATTTATCAACTCAAATACCCTGGATCAGCTGGTAAACTCCCCTATCAGAGGTGAAAACATATTGGACCTGGTCATCACCAACATGGGTGACAGGTGTTCCGCACCGGAGGTCAACCCGTCACTGGTTAGATCAGACCCTAAACTAATCACTCTGGATGTCCACACCACACCACTACCCCCAACCAAGGAAACCACAGTGAAAAACTTTTCTATAGCAAACTTCATCTTACTTAAGACAGAGGTGGTAAGTTTCACAGCCCCCACGCTAAAGGATAACAGTATCCAAGATGCAGGAACCTTTACAAATGCACTCTATGAGCACCTGCAATGATGCATGGATTGTGCCATCCCTAGAATAACCAAGACTCACTCCTCTAAGAGAAGGAAACCAGTCTGGTGGACCCCTGCCATAAATAGGCTATACAATAGAAGAAGGAAACTAGTTCAGAAGAAAAGCAAATCCCAAGAAGGAAAGACATCCCTGATCAGTATCAGTAAGAAAATAAGGTCCCTCATAAAATCATCCAAGGCTAATTTCAAAAGAAAAATAGCCAAGGATTTGAAAGATAACCACAAAGCCTTATTTAGCTATGTCAAGAATCTAAGTGGCAACTCGCAGATATGCCTTGAGCTAGTGCAAAATAACACAAAATATACTGAACCTACTGATATTGCCAACATCCTGGCAGATAGATTCAGTGCAAACTTCACTCCCCTCTCACCCCCAAAAGGGCCCACAACAATACCAGAAAAGTGTTGTGTCCCAGAAATCACAGACGCACAGGTGAAAACAGCCCTTTCAAAAGCCAAAAGCACAGTGTCAGTGGGGCCAGATGGTGTCTCAGGCTGCGTCTTGCATGAACTACAGAATGAATGAACCCCCCACCTAAACACACTGTTCAGCCTCAGCCTCTCCACAGGCTACGTGCCCATAGAATGCCGCACAGTAACGGTTATTCCGTTTGACAAAGGAGGGGCCACAACTGACCCTGGTAACTATCGCCCCATAAGCTTGACTAGCCTGGTCTGCAAGGCTATGGAGCACATCATCATGGAACTCATTAACAAAGACATTGGGAACCTCCAAACACTTGACCCGACCCAGTTCGGCTTTGTTAAGGGCAGATCATGCCTACTAAACCTGGTTGACTTCTTCGAGACAGTCACCAAGGCCATAGATGAAAGGAAGGTGGTTCACACAGCCTACCTTGACCTCGTCAAGGCTTTTGACACCATTCCCCAGTCAGGAATTATAGAAAAACTCACCAGCCTGAACATAAACCCCTACGTCACGAGGTGGGTTGCCAACTGGCTTACAGACAGAACTCACACGGTAAGAATAGCGGGCTCCAGGTCTGACTCTAAACCAGTCACAAGTGTTGTCACACAAGGCTCGGTCCTGGGACCCCTACTGTTTGGCATATACTTCTCAGAAGTACAGGCAAGCACAGGAGGACTATGGTTAACCAAGTTCGCTGATGACTGCAAACAGGGAGCCATAATTAACTCTCCGGCTGACATGGACATTCTCCAAAAGGGCCTTACTGAGATGGACACCTGGTGTCAAAGTCATGGTCGCAAGCTAAATGCCAAAAAATGCATAGTCATCCTGTTTGGGAAAAACAAAACACTCATGAATTACCACATAGGTGGCAGCCCCCTTAATACAGAAGAGGTAATAAGAGATCTGGGGACCCAGGTAAATAGTAATCTCTCCTTTGACAATCATATTGCCAAAGTAGTTAGGAAATCCTTCTATGTAGCCCATCTAATTACTAGAGGGTTTGCATCTAGAAATAAAGAGGTTATAGTGCCCCTCTATTCATTAAAAGAGGTTATAGTGCCCCTCTACTCGTCAATCATCAGACCCATCATAGACTACAATGCCGTATTTGGGATGTACCTCACAAAACACTTTCAACAGCTGGAAAAACCACAAAAGTACCTCACCAAAAGGATTACTGGCCTCAAACATATGTCCTATACAGCCCGACTGGAAAAGCTCCGGCTGCACTCAGTGGCATATTGCTTACTCAGAGGTGATCTCTGCCTGACTTACAAAGCCATGTCCAACTCAGAATTTATGGACATGCTCCACCTAAAGAAATCCAAGTCACTGCAAGCCACTCACTCTAGTGAGCTAAATCTCACCATAACAATAAATAGAACATGCTGGAGGGATAGATTCCTGTCACAGAGACTCCCCATGCTTTGGAATAAAATTCTTAACTACATTAGGCAGAGCCCCTCACTAACACTCTTCAAGAGAAACCTTGACGAGTGGATGGGTAACAGAAAATACACCCTTGGGATCACTTCAGTGGCTCTTCTTGACAGAGGCTCAGTTAATTAATCAATGGGATGCCGAAAGCTGACACACTTTGGCTAGGCTTATAAATGCCTTCGGGCAGATAGCCTAGTACCTACCTATGAACCTATGAACCTATGAACATCCATCTGGTCAACAGTAGACCATTCCATCGGGGGCGGGAGCACTGACCAAAGGCAGCATAGGTGAAATGGTCCTATGAGCAAACTTCCACTGATAGAAACAGCAGATGCTATTGAAAAATATGGCCCAGACAAGCTTTGGTGGAATTTGTTTACTATTCTGGGACCTAAATACAAGGAAGTTATATGAGCAAAAGGTCTAAGACTCCTCCAAATTCATAAAAATATCTAATGCTCCTACATTTGGTTGACATATTTTTGCCATCACTCTGTTAACAGATCTGTTTTGCTGAAGTAGGTAAAAAACCCATTATTCCTTGCAGTGGTCTGCTAGTCTGAGACTGCTGTTCAGTAATAGCAAAAAATGTAGCTTTTCTTTATTGTTGTATCACCATGTACAGCATGTTTAAGTAAGGGGTGTGTGCAAGGCATAGCCATCTACATGGGGTTACAGCGGGGTCTAGGCATGGTATACCTCCAAAAATTTCTCAGAAAGCTTAAACAGTCACTGAAACATAGCTCCATAACTCACAAATCATGCTGAACAAAAAAAAGACCAAACTACTACTTTTCCCCCCAAATCCTTCTCTCATGAAAAAACACAATTTAAAGTCTTCTTCCTAAATAATCTAACCATTGAAGTCCCTTCTCATAACAAACTATTAGAGGTGATAGCGGATGATAATCTTACATTCTACCTGCATATATAAAATTGCATAAGAAAAACTCATCAAAAACTAGGAATGCTTTACAGAACCAAAAACTTTCTCGCCGATGCAATTAAAACTACACTTGCCACTACTTACCTCCTATCTACTCTTCTTTATGGCACTCCCATACTAACCTCCAGGCTTCAATAAATTAAAACTTGAACAATGCTATAACAAAGTTGTTAAATTTGCAGCACATACTCCTTTCAGAACCCACCACTGTATAGCACTGAAAAGCCTAAATTGGTTAGAATTGCCACATCTATTAACATATATGCAACTTTTAACCACCTATAAAATTATCCAGCATCTATTTGCCTGTCCAGCATTAAAAACATTCTACACAACTATGCTCCCACTCAGTCATTATGATCCAGAGAACAAAAACTCTTGTCTGTCTACAAACGTAGCAAAACTGATAGACATTGTCTGGTACTCGTATAAGGTTGCTAAGGCTTAGAACTCCTTACTTGTGTCCATCAGGTCTATACCCTCCACACACATCTTTCAAAACCACACTGAACAACTTCCTAGTCAAAATCTAGTTCTGTTCTTGTTCAAAAGCAGGATAAACTGTATCTCTAAATGTGAACAAGTACCTTTTCATTCCTTATACCTCCTTACTCTCCCTTCTTTACTTCTCTACTGCTATCTAATTATCTTCCCTGACTTTCTCTTTAAATATACTATAAGCCTGTTTTCCTTACTTCATGTTGCAATTCCTATTTGTATTAGGCAAACTTACCTTTAATTTATCTACAAACTGTCTAAAATTCCTCTAAATATTAAAAAACTGTAATATACCTTGTGCAGAATATATATTGTATCAATGTCACATTACTGTAAAGGAAAGGGGAAAAACCCTGAAAACTGCACCACTGATTTGCACATTACAATACATTGGGATAAAACTCACCACGACATTAAATCCTAGCACTAATGCTGCTCAGGGAATGTAGCACTGCAAACATGTAGGTAAGCCCATACAACATGTACAAACATTCAGCTGAATTATCATGAACTCCACTGATGTAACTTGGATTACAAAACAGGTATGAATATAATACTTCTAGCGTGCAGAACTTCAATATGTTTTGTTTTACAGTCCCTGAGCATTTAGTTTGTAATATGGAAATCATGTCACTGCAAAACTGTATGCTGTCTGTTTTATTACCATCAAAGTAGTGGCCTGGGATTTCATTGATAAAACAACCCAGCACTAAAGCTTCAACTCTGAAAAGCAAACAAATAAAACAACCTACTCAATAATACATAGTATTACAATGTAATATTACAGCTCTTTTTAAATATAGTCACATAAACTGAAAAAGAAGAGATGCAATTATTCCCATACTAGTTGTGAATACAAACAATGTAGCAATTAAACTGAAATTCATATAAACAGTTCTTATTCTGGTGCATACCATATATTATTTATGCAAACTATTGTCTGCAGATTAAAACAAAATAATAAGAATAGTGCATGGACAAATGAAGCACTTATTAGAAATAGAAATTCTGAATATTTAACATTGCATAAAATAGAAATTAGCTCATATCTAAATGCCAATACTATCTTTTCCTTAAATCAGGCTGTTTAAAGGAATACTGTAGAAATACAAAACAAATCATTTTAGAATGGATTTGACAATTATATTATTTGACAATTTATAATACAAACCCTATAATTCTTTGTTGAAATTTTATTTGGCTATTCATTCCTTTATGACCCTTTGTAACTGAAAGGAAAAATGAATCCAAGCATTGAAGTGTCATAGAATCATAATTTCATAGGGTTATACTAAGTCAGAAGTACATTAACCATTGTAGGCAAAGACAGCAATGTCACAGAAAAAGAACCGATGAAGGTGAACTAATAGTTCTGAAGGAGATGGTCAGATATAAAGTTTATTCAGAAGACATAGTATATTTGCAGCCCAGATTATTATGGATGGAAGGGAGGTAGGGACAACCTGTAGAAAAGGGATGAAACAGTGGCAGTGAAGAATTAGAGGCAATTGAGGTATGATATTATTTAGTTTGTCAAGGAGAACAGTTTGCAAACAGTAACTCCTGGGTTGATGCTTACCAAGATAAGAATTTTGCAGCTAATGACTCCTGGAAAGAAGTGAATGGATTCCATTATGTTAACCTAATTTAAGTTTGAATATTGTTATGGAAAGATCCTTCTGCGTCTCTCATCTCATCTTTCTATGTGTAGGAAAGGCTTATTCTGTGGGCATGAGAGGCACTGGCTGATATGTGTCCCTCACTCAGAACTTGTTGGTGTTTTGACCAAGACCTGCACCTTTGGAATGGGTCTTAACTTTTCAATTGCTCACTCTCCAGTGTAATACTACCCTCTGGCTGTTGTTCCAGCCTTTAGATCTCCTAATTGCTCTTTCTGAATACCCCTAGTATAACACTTGACCAAGTGCTCTGCACCCAGACCCCCCCAAAAATTGATATCACTAGTAACGTATTAGTAGTCCTAGAGAGTGGTGGATCATTAGTGGAGTTGCATGTATGGAGCTGGAAGCCATCATCTTTATGGCTACCAGTGAATGTCCCTACTTGAGTGATTGGCTATTGTAATGACATTGAGGATTCTGACATTGGAGATGTCAAGTAGTCTAAGTGCATAACCTGTGATATTCCTGTCTCCACAAGGGATCATACAGACAGCAGGCTTCTCCAAACGCACCCACCAAGATAGGAGAGTTGGCCAGCAACTACTTTATCCTGTCCCCTCCAGGAAGCCTTACTAATTGTTTGACTTCCTTCCTGAACCTAGGCCATCATCAGCACAAACAGGTGCTCTGCATTTGCACCACTGGGACTGGAAGATGCTCATTTTAAGAAAAAGGAGGTCTCAGAGAGCAGGGTGTGACATATCTCAGAATAACAAGGCAAAGTTCACTTGAACAGTTGTCTGTATACCACAAGAAATAAAAACATTTTTTTGTCTAGAAGGGTTTTCTAAGTTCTGGATTCTTTCAGTTACAGAATGCTAGGGGTCTTTTTAAATGAGAGGGTTGCTTAAGGCTAAACATGTCAAATGTAGCATGGTATTCTGGGTTGGGGCAAATGAAGGCAAAGTAAAAGGGACTTCTGATTAACTGAGATTTGACACGAACCCACAATAGAAGAGATTCAAGACGTAGAAGAATTTTCTGACAATATTGAATATATGGTGACTATATGGTGACTGAAGGACAGGGCATTGTCTGTACAAGCTATTAAATCCCAGATCACTTTGTCAGTCTTATGATAAATACCATTTATGTGACACAGTACAGGAATCTTAACACAGGTGAATATACTGCGTGACTTTGCATTTAGAGATAGTGATCAAAGGACCCATTATTAGTGTGATCAAGACCTTGTTGGAGCACTACTGAATCTGAGGAAGTAGCTTAGCATGATTCCTTGTTGTACGTTTACATTTGCTTAGCTGAAGATTATTAGCATTTGCCTATACTTCTGAGATATGGATTCCAAAGTGGAGAGGGCCCAGGACAGAATATTTAGTGATGATGTTCACTGTATTTTGCTTTTCACATAGGCTATCACTTATTCTGATCATAACTCTAAACCTCTCTGCACAAAAAATCTGGACAAAGCCAAAATAATGGGGGGACAAAATCTCAAATATAATCACAGATGTTAAATATTGCTCTTATAAACTTAGAAAGTTGCTAGAATAAAAGTTGTGTTACCATGAATTTTCTGAAGGATATGAAGTCTAAAACTCAAATGGCTTTCATTATTTAATGAAGTCATTCCTGACTAATTTGGCACAGAAATCAAGAAAATCACAAATATTATGAGGAGCAGACCAAAAATATCAGACAAAAATCTGGACATTCCACAAAAATCTGTCCAGTTGAGAGGTATGATTCTGATAATTGTGGTCTATTTTATAGCCAGAGAGTAACGAGTAACCTAGCAATGTGAAAAAAGGTGTTGGTTTTGATATATATATATATATATATATATATATATATATATATATATATATATATATATATATAAGGTCCTTCCATTATGGCTTTGGTGACTTTTTCCAAAGAAGGCAATGTAACTTAAATGTATGTATACAGTGAATAGATAAAAATGATAAGTATAGGGCCATTGAATTGAACTAATGACTTGCGTGGCAACTAAAACAGAAATGATAAAAAATCAAGATTAAACAGCTAAACAAAGCATAGCATATATTATTTTATTTATTTTTGTATCAACTTTCCTAGTTTGGCAGCAATTAATTAAATCAAGAATAATCTAAAGAGATGAAATGGTTGAGCAATGCTAATATTCCACTGGAATTTCAACAGTCCCTGATTTTCTATTGTTTTAGTGTTAGTGGGGTATACACATAACATTCTGGTGAATAAATGATTAGATTTTTTTCTTGAATGTGGTTTTAACAACAAATTCCAAAAAAAAATGAACATTTAAATCAAAGCTTAAACATTGATTCTAAAGTAGATTTAGTTGTTACCTAAAGGGCACACCTTAATGAAGACATTACTCACAATGATAGAAGGAGAGTGAGCTATGGCTTGTAGACAGAAACGATATTCCCTAGATTCCTACTTTTTATCTAAGTGCATTTTTATTTAAGACCATATTATATGCACACTGTGATGAACATATTTAAAAATTCTGTCAGACATAAGGATCAGATTTCAGAAATGCAACAGATAGATAACTTTGCCTAAGCAAATGCATGATTGACTGAGGTCAGTTCAAAGTTAATATAGCATTGTTTGCTTACACTGCCATTAAGTTACAGCTCATGGAGCCATGTCAAATGAAAAATAAATGCTTAAAAAAATCAATCCCATGTGCACTATCATGAGTTAAGGACATGATAGTAAAAAGAAAACCAGGACTGTCCGTACATGACTTCTTTTTATTAACCACACAAACAAGCATAGGCTGCAGATAACAAGTTAGGAAATCATGTCAATAAAGCAACAGCCATACTGTCAAACAAACAAGCAAACAAAAATGTTTTAACAAGAATGGCTGACAGTGTTTAAAGCAAAAAACACATTGCAATGTGATGCCAGCAAACATAAACACGCCAACCATACTAAAAACACCAAATACAAGTAAGCATTTTATACATGATGGCTATGCACCTCTATACCCATCCTTACATACAGATAAATATACAGGTGGATTCATAGAAAGACAGATAAACTACATGGTCACAAAACCACAGGGTAGTATGCAACTCTACAAACTGTGTTATTCACAAATAGCATAGTTTGTATTGTATAACTGTAAGGTAAACACTTAGCCAATCATGTTGCATTGCAACAGTCTTTCATTGTATAGAAGATGCATGAAGCACATTTGAAAATTAGCCATTCAGTATACTAGCATGTACTTTTGGTGGAAGCCAGGTTTTGAAAAACAATAGTTTTGCTGTTTATGTAGCCTGAAAACAGATATTTTACTTTTCTACTGTAGAGCCAGACATTTAGCAACATCATCTGTCTTATCAAGGAAAGGTTATCTGTATTTTATTTTCAATATGCATGAATCACCTGGATTGGATTACAAGAGCATGAATACAAGTTAGAGTTTTAGGGCTAATTAGGTATGTAAATTGTGAGGGTTATTAATGTTTGATCTTCTTTTATAAGTGGCTGGGTAAGGAAAAATAACGTCTTTTTTACATTGTCATGACCCCTCTCAACAGCAAATTAGAGGTTTCATGACAGAGACTTGGATATATTGGGATATAAATCTTAGTCCTACTTTTATTTACTACATTTGTTACTTCTGATCTCCCCTGAAAAGAAGCCACTAGCCTAGTGGTACTAATGCGGTCAGCAAAGCATAAATAAAAAAAGAAAGAAAGAAAGAAATTAATACAAATTCAGGAGCAGCATTTTCTTTCACATAGGCATGAAGTTCAAGGCAATTTTGTAAAAAGGTGCATGAGTAATATTGGTTATTTTAGCCAGCGATATCATTTTTAGAATGCATAATGCATGCCAAAGAGCACAAAATGTGCAACCACTCATGACTAATACTGGATAAAAATGTAAAACACTAACATGTCTTGCTCTGTCCAAGTCATACACCAGAGGAGAAAAACTCCACTAGATATTGTTTTTCAATTTCAGAACAAGAGAATACAAATTGAGGGGCCTATATGTTATTTTTGAAGGCAAATGCTGCATAATGTCAGTCAGTAAATCAGTAAATAAATGCCAAAACTGCAGACAGAGAATACTTTCTATTAGTAAGAAATAGCCACTCCATGGCTTAAGTGAATAAAGCCATGTCCTAGATGACTCAAGTATAAGTTGTGTTGCAGGCATTGTAGACCTTGTCATGGGGAGACAAGTAGATTTGTGAATGCTGTGAGGCAAAGGCCATGCCTGGTTATGAGGAGGACCACGTCCTTTACTTGTCATAATGGTGCACAGCATTGCAAACTGTGGGCAGAGTTGGTGGAAGCTTGCATTCCCAGCCACAGCTGGCAGGTGGAAATCATAGACATAGTGTGGTTGCTAACACTAAACAGAAAATTTGAATTTCGCAACTCAGATAACAGCACCACTCTTGACTCCCTGCTCCTGCCTAAAGGAAAACAAATGTGCAGTGGTGCTGCTACTGATAGGAAGGAATTTATTAGCAGAGGATACAAAAGTAGAAAAAGTAAAGGTTATCAACAGATATTGCTATCATTTGATGTCCGTGGGACTGACTTTTGCTTCCCTAGACTTTTTTTTGTGTAACTACTCATGCCAGTGCAATATTTATAGATAGACAGATGGACAGACAGATGGATAGACAGATAGATAGATAGATAGATAGATAGATAGATAGATAGATAGATAGATAGATAGATAGATACAAACATACATAAATGCATGTATTGTGTTATCTGGAATATAGCCAGCATACCTGCTAATTTTCAAAATTCTTCAAAAATGTATCCACCTGCAGCTCTTGCCATTCCTTACCAAACACCAGCTACTCTCTCCTACCCAACACGGCTTCCGTCCAGGGCACAGTACTAACACCGCCCTTCTCTCCTTCTTACATTCTGTAAACTCCGCCCGTGACTCTGGTAATATGGTATCTTCTGTTCTGCTTGACTTATCCAAAGCCTTGGATACCATCTCTCATACCCACCTTCTAAGCCAGCTCTCCAGTCTCAACCTCTCTCAAACAACTCTCTCATGGTTCTCTAGCTACCTTTCAAACAGTTCCCAAGCCGTGAAATGGGGCCAAGCCACCTCCTCTTTCCTTCCTACCCCTACCGGAGTACCCCAAGGTTCCATACTTGGCCCATTGCTATTTAATATCTTCATTAATGACTTCCACAAAGCCATTCCTAACACCAAAAGTGTGCAATACGCTGATGACTCCACTTTGATCTGCTGTGCTACCAACCTAACAGAGCTCCAATCTCTGACACAAAAAGCCTTCTCAACCACTGAAAACTGGATGCTCCAAAATCACCTCTCACTAAATGCCAATAAAACAAAAATCCTTCTATTCTCCCCCTCAAAATCCTCCCCTCTTGACAATAACTCCCTCCATATAACCAGTCTCAATAACTCCTCCATCGAGATTGTACCCTCTGCCAAACTTCTTGGTGTCACAATTGACATTCAACTAAAATTTAACAATCATATCCAGGTAAACATCAAGAAAACACACATAAAACTAGGCCTACTTTACAGAAACAACCACTTCCTCTCTCCTTCCACCAGACTAACTCTTGCCTCTACCTACCTCCTTCCCTCTCTTATGTATGGCGCTCTTTTACTCACTAATTTATCTTCCACACTCACCTCCAAACTTGAAGTTTGTTATAACAAGATTTCCAGATTTGCTACCAGTGCCAAATCCTGCTATCATCACTGCACTGCCCTTCATTCTCTAAACTGGCTTGAACTTCCTAACCTACTTGACTTTCTCCAAATTACCACAGCCCACAAATTACTATTACAATCCACTAACTGCCCTGCTCTATCTAACATTCTACAACCTTATACCCCTCTCAGACCCCTTAGATCCTTTCACCAAAACCTGATCACCGTTCAAAAACCCAAGCTCCCAGCTGGTCAGCTTCTCCTATCCTTTATGCTAGCAAAAAATGGAATGCTCTACCCTCCTCTCTAATGACCTGTAACAACCATCTTATCTTCAAAACTCAACTTCATTCCTACCTCTACCTCAACAGGAAATGCAACTGCGCTCTTCCACCCATACCTCTCATGCTCTCCTCCCCCTTTACTCCAGGCTAACCTTTTCTTCCTACCTTACTCTCAATCCACTGATTCATTTTGTAACTAGATAATAATATCTAGCCTTTATACTAAAAGCTTGTTTGTTTATTTTTCTGAACAATAACTGTAATTGTCTTTGACTTTTTCTTGTTAAAGGAACCCATTGTTTGTACTCTAACTCTCTGATATTTTCATGTAATTAACTTTGCTATGTGGAGCTTTTCTCCCCGGGCCTCCACTGAAAACGGGCTCTTAAGCCCAGTGGACCTCCCCGGTAATCAAACTGGAATAAATACATAAATAAATAAATAAATCTTTAAAATGCAGTGCCTTGATTAAAGGAAAAGAAACTGACATACAGATTTGGTAGTGTCTGGATTATCTATGTCTAAAGGTAAATAGTTTTAAGATGAAAGATAGTGCAGTCCATTTTATTACCAAATGCTGTTTATTTACCAAAACTGGAAGATTTATTTTGCTATTATAGATTAAAAGGAAATAATCTTGAGGTTGTCTTTGGTTTGCCTTGATGCATAAGATTTCAGTGAGCTAGCAACTTATTTCTAGTTACAAATCTTGTTGTATGCATCTTATAAATAGCAGCTGGTGTTGTGATAACTTTATATGAGATATGTTGCATCAGCACCTTCCCTTGATTCAGAAGTGCTGCAGCTATGGAGTACTTTAATGACAAAAGTAAATGTGTCCTTATAATACTAAAATGCATTCATGTAATGGCTGTTTTAGTATCCACTTTAAGTAAAGTTCATATTAATATAAAGAGGCATGGTATGCAACACGGGCTATGGGACTACTCAGATGTTAAATGGCTTGCTGGAGTAATGGTGAGAAGATTTAAGGTCATATGAGGTTTGTCAACAGTCTGGAAACAATTTATACTTTGAAATGCATTCAGCAAAACTGTGATAAACGTGGGTTTCACTGTAACAGTTAAGTTGTTTCTTGAGTTGTTCAAGTGTTTTAAAATGCAAGAAAGGGTATTAAACATCACTAGTGTTTTTAGATTAGATATAATCATAGATGATCATGTCTCTATTTTATCAGCAAACTTGAAAACTATATATTAAGAAATTGCATTTCAGGATTTCAGTTGTAATTATATTTTTATTTTCCCACACTTCAATATTCTTAAAGTGAATAATTCCCTATTGATTATTTTCAAAGCCTTTCTGTTTGCATATATGCTGCAAAGACTGACAAAGCTACAGAGGTCTTTGTTACCACAAGCAAGCATGATATATAACCAATGTGTAGAAAAATCTATAAAGCATATTAACAATGTATTAGCAATGAAGGTGATGTCCATTAATACAACAATTTTTCATAAAATATGCAATAATGGCTTAATGTTTCTTTTTCTTTTTGTCTGAAAAACTATTTAATTCCTAGAAAACAATATTGTTTTCATACCTTTACACAATGTAACCTTATTTCTGTTTGTCTTAATATACTTGTCATTTAACTGCTTGTAACATCACATATTTGTCAATTTATTGTTTTTAAAATAAAAAAAAAATGTTTATGGTGTACCTCTCATTCAGTAGGACATTCTTGGTCAGCAAACGTTAATAACAAATAAATAAATAAATAAATAATAGAGACAGCATTATTGTTTAAAGGAATAAATGTCAACATTTAGACAATAAACATAAAGTAACAGTATAATTAATAAAATGCCTAAATATGCAATACAAAGAAAGAAAGAAAAAAGAAAGCCCAATATCACAACACTGTTGTAAATAGTCATATTCATTTTTACATTTTGCAAAAGTTGTGTAATAGAGAAAATATACACGGTGATCTGATACTGCATGAAGCCTAGTAAAATAATATTTAAGGTATTCCACATAAAAAAAAAAAAAAAAAACTTGACTTACCTGCACGTCTTTAATAAAATTTGCAGAAGTCTGCACATTTGGGTAGAAGGTCATGTCCATTTATATAGGTGAATATGGTAATAATTTATTCAGTTTTATTATCAAATCTCTGAGCAGTCAACAGTGAAATGAATGCAAGGAGGAAAGAAAGAAAGAAAGAAAGAAAGAAAGAAAGAAAGAAAGAAAGAAAGAAAGAAAGAAAGAAAGAAAGAAAGAAAGAAAGAAAGGAGCTCTTATGCCACAACTGAAATTTTAGTAAATAATTCCATTTGTAATAAAGATATAAATTGGAGAAATTATGCTGTTTATTTTATAATAAAATCCTAGGGGCTGACCACATTAACACAGATCTCTTTAAAGTGGCATCTGATCATTTGTTGCCTTGCACATGTTCACATGCGTTACACCATCCATTACAAACAAACTTAACCTCCTGTCTAACTTGGCAAAATATGATCTGTTGATCTGGGGATCATAACTGTAATCCTTGGAATGATGAGACTATAGGTATGAATCTGGGGAATGCATTATTATTCTGGGGCTGCAGTCTCTTAGAATATGTGCCTACCTTGTGGTAAAATAATTTCAGAGTCAGTACACATAATTAGCAGCAGAAGGGGGCAAAACATCCCAGGAAAAAATGATTTAGCAAAATTACACATTGGATTCAAAGTTTACTATACTTGTTTTAGTAACTGTAACTTTCTCAAGAATCACAATCACAGATATTTCATTATTGCTAGGTCATGCTCAATGCACAATTTATTTTTTAATTTCAAAACAAAATCAAATGCAAGTAGCATCCCACAGTTTTGCCTTTCCTACTGCCTAATTTTTCTGCTGATTAAAGACAATAGAAGACTTGCCATTAGGAATACAATGTAACAGAAGTTATGTAGCATTCATTAATTTTTATAAAAAAAGAAAAGCACAATACACAGAATATTATCACTGGCAATTCAGTTATACTTCCTGTATAGACATTAGCTTACAGGTTCTTTGTATGCTATTTTCATTTTCAGATGACCTGTTCTGTAGAAGAAAAATGTGCAGCAGGAGACAGCTTAGTGTCTGCCAAAAATGCAGCTCTATACTCACCTCTGTAACATACATGGATGAAGGCCTGACTACACCCCAGACATCTGCAGTTTGACCTAAGACTGGAGTACTGAAAGAGGCAGACAGAGGAGTCTGGCACTGAGCTGCTAATGACAGTGCACCCAACATGGTGAGGGAAAGAGACACTCTGATGGCATAGAAGGATAAAGCTCTGACTACGTTCCAGGGGACCTAGGTTTGGGAAGCATTCTGCGTGACTGACAGAGTGGTAAGGAGGGCTGGGTGTGCTCATCCAGGGGGAAAGGTGGCACATGGGTGTCTCCAGACAATGATCCCTAGTGGTTGCCAGGTATATCACCGGAGGAGTCATAATTAGTGGGAAGCAGTGGGCCATGACTGAGCTGCCACAGAGGTGGAGACAATATGCCACAAATCCAGCATTGCACTTATCCCAGGACTGTACCACACTGCCAAAGAGAAAGAGGGTGAGTAACAGGGTAGGTCAAAATAAGACTCCCCCTCGCATCAAAGTACAGACATGCCAAGCCCAGTTGCCTGCATTCTGTGACCTGCTGAGCTATTACCTCAATATGTCCAGTGGGGCACGACATAGCTGTTTCATCAGGTGTGAATCGGGCACAATGGTCAGGCTGGTAATAACAAAAGAAGGGTAGGAGAAAAAAAATATAATGGGAATGAGAGGGCAGTTCTGTTTAGTCACTGTGGTGCTATGTAAGTGGAGACTTGCAACATAGACATGGATAAATAAATGCAAAAAGTGGAGATACTTGGTGTTTCAAAGTATTGATGTGACTCACATTGGTCAGTGTCAGATCATACACACATCAGCAGGGAATATAACATTTCTGCAGTGATCCAGACAGTTATGTCAGTAGCAAAGGTTATTTTTAGGGACTTAACCGCAAAACCTCTCATGGAAGGAGTGAGTGATGTTATAAAACAAGAGGCAGAACTATCACAAAAAACACAGCAGTATATATTTATTTCATTAGTGCCTTATGATGCTGATTTTAATTGTTGTTTTGCATGATACTTTTTTTGGAAAGTCATACTAATGAATGATATAATTTGCTGTATGCTTCATGTTCACCTACTCGCCGGTAGTGCTGGTCTGAGAGAATGTTCTCAATCTTTTTGTTTTGTGGTAGCTTCTGTTGGTGTGCAACCATGTTTTTGTTATTGACTTGTTAATGACAAGTTTGATAAATAAGATTTATGTAGCAATGTTGTTATTTAGAGGTACTTACATCAAAACTGTGATCAACACAAAAGACTATGATTCCATACATGTCAAACAGAGTACCTCGCTGTCCCTCTTCAAGCGCAATCTTGATGAGTAGATGGGAAACCACAATTTTGTCCCAGGGATTCCACGCATGTCCCTCTTTGACAGGGGCAACAGGTGCTGGCTGAGGTTTCTTTTTGGGGGATAAGCTCTTGGCTAGGCTTGTAAGGGCCCTATGGCTATTAGCCTAGTAACCTCCTATGATCCTATGATCCTATGATTGAGCCTACAATTATAACAAATATGTTATGTGTTATAGACATAGACATCAAGAAACAAAGTTATGCAAAGCACAAGAGGTGATTCTTGCCATTCATGTCAGGAATAGCTAACAAGTAAGGTATAATCGAGGAGACTCATTCATAATTCTTTGCAGTGCATGGAGATTTAGCCTCCCACATAAACTATAATTTGCAACAGATAAACAAGTGTAGAAATATGAATACTACAGCCTCACAGACAGCAGCCAGAAGTGATGTGTATCTTCGAGCTAGTAAAAAGCACTTCATTGTGCCAAGACAAAAATATGACATCACATTTTTTGCAGCAATAAAGATGATTCAACTTCTCTCTGTTGTACTGACTTGGCTGCTGTTTGTGTTAAAGTGATGTTTAGTACATTTTTTTTAAATACCTTTTTTAAGCACCTTATGCCAGAAAGATGATTAACAAAGATTTCTTTGCCCAGATCTGCAACTCAATCCTGGTTCTCCATGCACTAAAACATTATTATTATTTCTCTTTTTGTGCAAAATTATGTCAGTTATGGTAGTACACATAATTATGCCATTGCAAAACCATCATACTCATTCTTATGTCTTCCTGCTTTAGACTGATAAAAGGATTTTAAAACTGCATATTTTAGAATATTTACTTACCAAGAAAAAAGAGTCATCTCCATGACAATTTTTCCTAAGATTCAGAGTGGCAGTGAGAAAATATGATTCAGAGACAGGTATAGCTTCAGTGACAGGGAACTCAATATCCACCCACTAGCATATCTTTGAATTACAGAGAAGCACTGTCAGACCTGACTGCCATACTGTTTCTATGTATTAGACTATCAAGGGTACGGCTCACCCCCAAACACATGCACACACACACACACACACACACACACACACACACCTAGACACCCAGGTACACACACACACACACACACACACACACACACACACACACACACACACACCTAGACACACAGGTATACACACACACATATGCATACACACACACACACACACACACACACACACACACACACACACACACACACACACACACACACACACACACACACACCTAGACACCCAGGTACACACACACACACACACACACACACACACACACACACACACACACACACACACATATATAAATGTACATTCATTCATGCCTCTACAGACATGCATGCATAGTCCATGCAAATAAGCACACTAACACACCCCCTGCACTATTAGTCTTCCCATTGGAGTGAATGAGTGACTGACGCATTTTAATGGCTGTCACTTTTTCCTCCTAAACTAAAAATTTTACTCACTCAGTTGAGCAAACTGTGTGACATCAACGTTTCTAAGGTAGATAACATAGTTAGTTAATATTAGACTCTCCTGGAGACTAGCACATTAGCACACGCATTAGCACACAAGACTGCTTTGTGCACTAAGACCCTGTAAGAGAAAAATAAAACTCAACGGTAGAATAGCCTCAGAATCCGAAGGGCTTAGTGAGATGGGGAAAACTTCTAAATCAAGGTTTTCCCACTGCATTAAGACTTTCTGAATCCCAGTCAGCTAAAGAAATGATTTTATTACTATAAAACCGTCATTATTATTCACATAGATATTTACAATAAATGGTACATTTTATTATTTTTATTTTTATGTATATATATGTGTATTATACATTTATGGAATTTATTAGTTATCAAATATATCAAATACATTATAAGTTATTAGTACATAGTTTACAATTTATTTAAATACTATTTATTATTTATTATTAATTGATTATTAATCGAATGTTTTTAGATGGACATAATGTGTTTAGGATACAATGTTTTTAAGAATATTTCATTGTTAGTACATCTTTAAGAATTTTTGTTACAAGGTAGCGTTTTGGCGCCAAAAAGTTTTTTAAAATGTATCTGTTTCCTGTTTGTAACAGTTCTGAAGAAGCTCGTATTTTGCGAGTGAAAGCACTTAACTGTTTTTGTTGTGTTGTACATTTTATCTTTTTTGTACATTAAATTCAGTTTTTTATACTCGCTTGGAGTTCTTTACCGACCAGACTGGCGTCTCATGACACATAGGAGTACAGCGTTTTTTATTGAGTTTTCGTTTGTGCTGTTTGAACGCTGTTTTTCCATTCCTATTTGGATTAGTGTTCTACAGAATGGATTTATACATATTGTGCATACAGAATACAAAAAAAAGTGAAGGTAGAACACAGACTGCCATTGTGCTATGTAGAGCATGAGCCCTTAGAATATAATTGTGCAGATAGGATCCATGTTGCATACCTGCGTACATTCGTGTTCCATTCCTTTGCTCAATCATCATAGTTTCAGCTTCTAAATTAATAGTCTGATTTAACATATGCATGGAAATGCAGTTTTCTTCTAATTCTCTAAATATCAAGAGATCATTCTGTTTACTTTTACTTGCACAAGCCCCATGACAGTTTAATTTATCATACTGGGGTGAATTGTTTTCCAGAAGCATTGTAATAATTTCTCTCTAAACCACTAGGGATGGCACTGCCATCTATTCATTTATTTTTCCATTTATCTTATACATGCAGAAGACAATATATGGTTATTCAATTCAAATGTTATCTCTGCTTTAGTAAACTGTCAGCACAATCATACCTCAGTAAACTAGTACAATTACTTTAACTGATCTACACATGAATTATTTGCTGAGAGCTAGTTATGGCTTAAAAGTCCTATACTATTTTAGCAGCAAAAATTGAAAGCTGCCCTTTCTCTGTTCTGGATATAATTTCATAGTTTCATAGTATACTGTTTATACAGAACCCCACTTCATCTTTGCAGACAAGAGAACTGCATGTATGTGCATATACTGCTGATGTTAAAGCAGCCGATGCAAATGGATTTATACAATTTATGTATGCAGAAAGATCCTATATCAGGTTTGACATGAAACAGCTCTTCTAGTTTGCACAGCCACATCATTGTTATGGTTAATAATAATTCATTTAAATCATTTTATTAAAACAAATATTTATAACCATGCTGTTAGTATTGTACATTTTAACAATATGCTTAATAAGAACACAAGTTCATTATGAACTTTATAAAAGAACACTAGGCAGTAACAGTAATACAATCGCAAAACAGCAGAACAAGATACTAACATTAGTAAATACATGAGAACTCATAAAAAACATTAACAATCAATAAAACAAAACTATAATCAATTGTGGCTGGTCTAAAAGAGTATCACAAAACGTAAGAGCATCTATGACCAAAATGGAAGACTGCCAAAGGCCCTGAGGCAGTAAGATCCCACACACAAGTCACTTGGTAAATAAGTGTGCATGCATGAAGTTTTCAATCATGCATTGTGCAATGATGTACAGCCTCTGAGAAAATAAGCACAATATCCAAATAGAGCAATATGAAATAATAATAATAATACGAAATAATAATAATAATATGAAATAATAATAATACGAAATAAGAATAATAATAATAATAATAATATGAAATAATAATAATATGAAATAATAATAATAATACAAAATAATAATAATAATAATAATAATATGAAATAATAATAATAATGCGAAATAATAATACAAAATAATAATAATACAAAATAATAATAATAATATGAAATAATAATAATAATACAAAATAATAATAATACGAAATAATAATAATAATACAAAATAATAATAATAATAATAATAATAATAATAATAATAATAATAATAATAATATGAAATAATAAAGTCCTTCAAGTTAGAGGGACCCAAGTCATGTAGAGACAAAATAATCAAAACCAAGATCTTAAAAACAGCACAAAAGTAAAAAGAATGAGCAGTTTCTGGAACATTGAAGTAATAGGTCGGTAATTCAATGAACAAGTAAATACCAGATGACCACAGTTTTGTACTAGATGTAAATGATCTAACTCAGTGTAAATGCTACTGGTACAGGGAGCTCAATCCTGCAAAATCGCTTTAATTTAAAAGTCTAAAATCACCAGGTAAAGCAAAAGAAAATAGCCACATAACAGGAAATGACTATAATCTTAATGAATATGAAGCATAGCTGCAGGAAAGTAGAGATATACCTTAATAATCTCAGTGACGGTTACCCTGGTATCTTTTGAAAAACTGAAAAGAGACCTTTAAACAGTCAAAAGCAGATGAATATCTGTAAAGAAACAATTATGTATGCATGCCCTTTTAGATATATTGACTGGTACTAGTTTTCAAACAAATGGATCTAATCATTACTGTATCATACTTTACTAACCAGCTTGCAGTAGTGCAAGGTACACTCTTCTCTGTATCCTGTATATGACATGATAGACAGAAACTACCTTAGCTAATAGCAAATGTGAACGCCTTAATGAAGAAGAGCGATGTTACCAGGAAAGTGGTTACAAAGCAAAATAAGTCAAATGAAAAAACTTCATCAAACATCAAGAGCTTAGAAAGAAATGCAGAATAAAACCTAACCCTTTATTTCAGAAATAGGCAGCAAATACTGTTATCCAGCCAAAACAGCAAAGTAGGGGAATACAGACCTAACGGGACCGATAATAGACTCTGACAATGCTTGACTTTCAACATCAAGCCAGATATTTGCCATAAAATACAAGCATTTCCTTAGCATATTCTTAGTAGACTCCTTACAAAACATAAAAACAATCTTCAGGCACCTGAAATATTACTTGAGCCAATACCCTGAATAGCACCTCCCAAAAATACCCATTTGTTGAAACCAGCCCAGTATTTTATTTCAAGGAAATCTCTTCCAAAGACACTAAAGAACTGTTAAATAAACTAGACAGCACAAATTGAAGCTGGGTTCTACAATCTCTACACAGCATGTTTAACAATGACTTCTACCATGGTAGAAAAACCACTGCAATACATTGGTAACCTGTTGTTAACAATGGTATGGTGTTAAGTCACATTAAACATTTTTTTTAAAGCCTAAGTACTGATAGAAAGATTACAGACTCATTGTAAATCTCTGTAACTTAGCCCAAAATATTTGAAAAGATCCATACGAAACAGATATTAAACCATGTTAATCAAAATGAGCAATAAGGAATAAGGACTTCATACAAGTCTCAGCAGAATCCCAGTACTATGTTTATGCACACACACACATATATATATATATATATATATATATATATATATATATATATATATATATATATTGGAATGGAGTAGAATGCTTTGCCATCCTTGCACATACATAAACACACCATTGCAAACTCTAAGAACCATTCCACTGACTCATCTTCAAGAACCATTCAGCAGAAACCCAGAGTTGTGTGTGTGTACATATATATATATATCTATGGCTACACTAGACAATCTCGACGTACTGAAATGTCGAAATTAAGTACGTCGAGACCGAATAGTGGAAAGTGCACTTAACCAAAACTACACTATGTCGAATCCGCAAATGTCGAATCCGCTGCTATCATGGTGTCGCATTTGTGACGTGTTGTGCGGTTTGTGGATTTATCTAAGGTTTCAGGTAAGTGTTGTGTGTTTGAGGATAATAGGTAGGGATTTTAGTGTGTGTGAGTGTGTGCAGTGGTGTTTGTTGTGTGTTTGTGTGTTTAGTACAACCGCGGAGTTAGAATATATAAGTAGAGGGGGTGGGGGGGCAGAGGGGCTTGCCCTCCCTGCTTATTGGTAGGTTAAGTGTGTTTGTGTGTGTTGTTATGTTTGTTTAGTTAGGTAGGTGTATGTGTGTGTGTGTGTGTGTGTGTGTGTGTGTGTGTGTGTGTGTGTGTGTGTGTGATCATGTCCTGGTTTGTGTGTGTGTGTGTGAATGGTCATGATTGTAGTATTCGTGATTGTGGGTTTTCGTGTATGTGGTTTTTCGACTATTCAGTCTCGAAATACTGAAATTCAACATTTCAGTATTTTGAGATTGTATTGTGAATCTATATATACATATATATATATATATATATATATATATATATATATATATATATATATATGTAGTAATTAGTCAACAATACTTACTATAGGTTATTCTGATAAAGCTCTTCCACCTGAATAAGAGCGAAAGCTTAATCATCTATTCAGTGTCTGAGTTTTTATTTCCTTTCTACTAGCTCAGTATTAATTACTACGCCTAAAAGAAGTCTGAATTTATATAATTATGATTCTTCTAGTGCACGGTGTTTATTTTATATATATGTATATATATATATATATATATATATATATATATATATATATACATACATACATATATATATATATATATATATATATATATATATATATATATATATATATATATAATATATAGGTGTACTGCTTTTAGTTGAACTACACTTGGTCGGAAATTATTTCAGGCTGCCCACTTCACTGAAAGCTCATTTGACTGAAACCTCATTTGGTCGAATCCCATTTGGTCAAAAATGGAATATAGCTCCTGCCCCACTGCAGTGCGACCCTGGAGTGAGAATATAAAGTTAGGGGTGGGGTGGGGGACATAGTCCCCCACATTTTTCAAGTAATTGTTACTGATATTATATGTTTCAATGTATAGTTAATGTATACACATGTATGTAATAGTGAATCTACTCCAATTATGTGGGGGGCTATGCCCCCACACCCTCCTGACTTTATATTCTCACTCCAGAGTTGCACTGCAGTGGGGCAGGGGCTATATTCCATTTCTGACCAAATGGGATTTGACCAAATGGGGTTTTCAGTGAAATATATTTTCGATTAAGTGGGCAGCCTGAAATCATTTTCGACCAAGTGTAGTTCAACTAAAAGCAGTAGACCCATATATATATATATATATATATATATAGAGAGAGAGAGAGAGAGGCGAGAGAGAGATGTGTGTGACTTTTTAGTAACTGACTCCATTTACAATAGTATGAATGAAACTCAGGTCACATCAGTAGCTTTTTGTTGCTATGACTCAGGCTTTTGAATGTCCCAGTCACTCACTCACTCACTGTTGTAAATCAGCTGCACAAGTTACACTCTGCTTCAAACACAGTGTTGAGTCTCCAAATCTATACAGAAGACAAGCTCTTCCAAGTCTATTCAAATGTACTATTGTATGAGCTGGAAACATTTACGAGTGAAATTCATCAAGGGTTCATTTTAGGTCCCTTGCTGTTGTCACTGTCTTTAATGATCTTGCCCTTGACCTGCTCTCCCACAAGTTAGTTATTCATGGTGATGATATAGTATTAATGGGGTCAGAAAAAAAATCATTGGGAAATCTTCAGATAAAAAAGAAAAAACACTTTTAATAAGAAATACAAGTGGGTCTATGACAACCAGCAGCTCATAAACTTAAAATCATTTTGGTCTTATGCTATTCATATCTTCTCTGCTGCTAGCAAGGTTACTTACTCCTTACAAGAAAAATACCCTTACAAAAGATTCCCATACTAGTTTTAATATAAGTTTTTTAATATAAGCCTCTTATATGTATTTTTCTATTTTTCTATATGCTTGTACATAATTTATTAATGCTTTTAAAGTGTATAACATCTGTTACATATGTCAGTATTTTACATATATTAGTATTTTACATATGTCTATACTTATTAATGCAAGAGTGCTTTACTTCATACACACACCAATAGTATTGTGCATTATTGATGAGTGTCGATATATGCCTTGTGATAGGAGGATGTAGGCTATTTAAATGAATGTAATAATGGTTGTAATTATTAAGTCTGATGAAGCGTCCTGGCAGACGTGAAAGCGCTTACTTTATTCAATAAATTTGTGTTGCTGTGATATACAATTGTGGTTGACTTCGATTGTCTTGGTGTATCTACCTCTTTTATCTTGGACACACATATTACTCTTTAGGAGGTGATATGTTACCCTGGATTGTGTTTTTTGTTTTTTGCTGGTTTGGATATTTTGAACATACCAGGGACATGACAGAAGGAACCATTTCTACATCTAATGGACTTGAATCAGTAAGGTCATTTGATTTTATGCAGTTGTTAAGCATGGATACTAATCCCCTATTGAAACTCTCTTATGCTGAATTAGCTAAGATAATACTTACACAGAAGGATTCACCTGTACAAGTGGAGACCTTACAATTAATGAGGAAACTTGAGGACATTCTCACTAAGATAAAAAATGCTCAATGGCAGAAGAGACATATGGAGGCTTGTATTAAATTTAAAATTGTTCCTAGAGGGCTTTGAATATTGAAAATGCCCACTTTTGGGGCTACATACCCTGAACTGTTTTCAAAATGGCAGCGACTAAATCTAGAAACTAGTCAGGGTTATATGATAGAGCAGTATTCGTACATAGAAACAACACTCCATCAAGAGGCGCTGACAACAGAAAAACAATTGCTGTCTATTCTTACAGACAAACAACTAAATGATTTTCGCCATGACTTAACCATGACAATGCAGGCTTTAGACAATAGACTGTTGCTGTTAAAAAAGAAGAAATTAGAAAGTGATTGCTCCGATTTTTCAAGCGGGAACGTCTTTTCATGGCCAAGGGAGTCCACACGCTCAGCTTATGGTGCTACTACTCCTCACATGGATACTAATTGCATTGAGCGTTCATCGCTATTGATTCCCTCTACTTCCGGTTTGTCGACTTCCTCGTCGCTAGACAAGGCGAGCACTGAACCAGGTTCTACTGCGAGACTTCTCGCAAATGATATCGTAAACTCAACCAACTTAGGGAAAACGAATGAGCAAGTAGTACGTAGAAAAACTACAAATCTAGAAGGACAATCAGTACCTAATGCAGACAATGAAGTGAATAACCTCCATTTTCCCCTGCCATTCAGAATGGAGAACAAACAAGCTTGGAGTCCCCAGTACAAAGGGAGGAAGAGGAAAACCTCAGAAGGACAACTGGAATTTCAACGCAAGTCGCTGAGACCAATTCAACGGACCTAGTAGTTAATCTATCTGGGTATGCATTGACATCAGATGAACTCTCTGTCTTAAACAGAGGTTTATCATTTATTCCTTCACAAGATGTGGATGTGAGTGACTTAATAGTGGACATTAAGTGTTTTATAAGAAATGTTGGTTTAGCACTACAATTTGGTAATGAAAGTAACAGTTATAACCATGAACGATGTTTTAGTAAACCTTCTGTATATATACCACCTCAACATCCTTTACTAGAAAGCTTTGAAAAAGCATGTATGAAAGATTTTTTGGTACAGTTTGAAAATAATGGTAAGAAACCTGAATTTTTTAATTTGACTATGAATGAGAAATCAGCTTTGAATAGTTTATGTAATAATAATCTGATAGTAATAAGACCAGCAGATAAAGGGGGTGCTACAGTTGTATTTGATAAGATTTATTATGAAAATACAATGAGTGAGATGTTATCAGATGACACAACATATGTTAAACTCAATTTTGTTGATCTAGATAAACTTATTAGGAGAATGCATGCGGATTTGTATGATATGTTAATGTGTGGGATAATAGATAATTATACAAATATTTTCTAGTTGAAAAACCTGTTATACCTATGTTTAGAGGTCTCCCCAAGATACATAAGACCATAGACAGACCTCCGCTCAGACCGATAGTCTCAGGTAGAGGCTGGTTAACAGAGAGTACATCAATTTATCTTGAAAAACAACTTAGACCCATAGTGGATTCTACTCCTTCTATGTTACGAGACACCCAACAGTTTTTAGAAACTTTAGCATGCTTTAATCTAGGGAATAAGCTTCAAGATTCTGATTACATGGTAACATTAGATGTTTACCAGCATACCAAATGATATAGGTGTGGACTTTTTAAGGTTATATGTCTTACATAGAGGTTTGAGCAATAGTGATGTTATAAAGATGACTATGCTGTTAGATCTAGTTCTATCTAATAATGCATTTACATTTGGGAAAGAATATTATCTTCAGGTTATGGGCGTGGCGATGGGTACATCATGCGCCAGTTCGTATGCCAACTTAGTATTGGCATATTGGGAATCCACCTATATACTTGAACATATGATTTATTCAAAATACATTAAATGCTATAAAAGATTTGTGGACAATGTTTTTTTTTTATTTGGGGAGGTGAACTCAGTAGTTTAGATGAATTTATTACATATATAAATAGTACTACTACGTTTTTGAAGTTAACTAGCACTACTTCACAGAAAAGGATTGCATTTCTAGATGTGTTATTGGAGAAGGAGAATGGTATCCTTAGTACAGAGATATACAGAAAATCCTGCAGGAAGAATGCTATCCTACATAGGGATAGCATGCACCCTCCACATATACACAGGAATATAGTCAAAAACCAAGCTATCAGATACTCACGTTTTACTAGTAAAGATTCAGTGTTCTCTGAAGCGATTATAGGAATAGAGAAAAATTTTTAGATAGGGGGTATCATAGAAGAGCTCTTAAAGGGCTACATGAAGTGGAACGTGAAGGGATAGGTTTGCCATACATACATAGAAATGCATCTACCAACACTGCAAGGAATAGGGATAAACCTTATAAAAAAAGGATAGCTATTCCATACACTAATAACAATACTTCAGTTGTAGACATTATTAAAAGACATTGGAATATTCTACAGTTAGATGACAAGATTGCTAATGTAGTAGGTAATAGTCCAGCATTTAGCTATAAGAATACCAAGTCACTTAAGAGATTGTTATGTTACGATAAGAACAAGAGGGAAGGGGTAATCTCACAAAGGAAAGGTACCTATGCTTGCCGCAGTTGCAATCAATGTGTTTTTGTAAAGAATTCAAATGTGTTTATACACCCTGATACTGGTAAGAAGTATGAGTTTTCACACTATGCAGACTGTAAATCAAGAAATGTGGTCTATCTTAGTCAATGTAAGAAATGCCACTGTTTTTATGTTGGCATGACGAATAGAACACTTAGGGAACGTATAAGGGAACATGTCTATGCTATTAATAGAGAGAATGAGACCAATGCCCTGGCTAATCATGTTATGCAATATGATAGTACACATTCCTTTAGTTTTATGATAATAGAACATATTTTCACTACAGAAAGATTGGGATGTATACGTAATAAAACTGAAAAAGAAGAGATTAAATGGATTACTAAACTATCGGCAGATAGAGGTCATGGTCTCAATGATAAGATTTCATTGAGACCTTTTCTTGTAGATAGACCATTGAAACACTAGGTTTAACATATACATTGCAAGCGAAATATATTTAGCACTTTTTATGATGGTTAGTTTTAATATAAGTTTTTTAATATAAGCCTCTTATATGTATTTTTCTATTTTTCTATATGCTTGTACATAATTTATTAATGCTTTTAAAGTGTATAACATTTGTTACATATGTCAGTATTTTACATATATTAGTATTTTACATATGTCTATACTTATTAATGCAAGAGTGCTTTACTTCATACACACACCAATAGTATTGTGTATTATTGATGAGTGTCGATATATGCCTTGTGATAGGAGGATGTAGGCTATTTAAATGAATGTAATAATGGTTGTAATTATTAAGTCTGATGAAGCTTCCTGGCAGACGTGAAAGCGCTTACTTTATTCAATAAATTCGTGTTGCTGTAATATACAATTGTGGTTGACTTCGATTGTCTTGGTGTATCTACCTCTTTTATCTTGGACACTGATCATCAGAGTTTTCTCTGCCTAACCCTAGATACATTATTAACACCTTAAACGACATCCAGAACTGACAACTCTTAATGCCCTGACCTAGAAGATACTCTGTTATGAATTGTCATACCTTCTTTCACCAACTGTCAGACAAGATACTATCATAGACAACAGATGCTCCCCTGTCCCACAGTGCTGCATGCTCACTATGTAAGTCATTTTTTAGTTGTAGTTATGTTATCTCTATTGTCCTAATGTACAACACCATACAGAAATAATTACACCAAAAGTTCTAACTTGCTTTTCAGATAATATACTGTTTTCTCCCCTTTAGCGATTGTCAAGCACAGTGTTCCAGTCTCATTTTATTTGCTAATATACAACATGAATGCAACCATGTGCTTTCTAAATGGGCAATGTGGCTCGCTGTAAGCCAAAAGTTATATTATTAGGTGCACTGTCACATTGCTACTTATACTTTGTTTTGCTGTTTTCTAGCTTATTTATGTTCTGTAGCATACAATGTAGTCTTCTATTTCACTCTCAGATGTTGTGGTAGCTAGGACTTCTCCTGCAAGTATAGTTTTGTTTTTATTGCATTTAACTGTAGTGATATAATTACCTGCTCAACTGTTGCTTTTACTCTGTGCCTGCTGGCTGTATTTGTTTTGCTTTCCTGCTCTCTGCCATGCTTCAAATCACATTTTCTCTGTTTCCATTTAACAAACTGCCTATTTGTGTCGATAATTTCCACCTTTCTCAGGTATCCTACCTTCTGTACACCCCTAACAACCTTTTGAACTCTTTTGTTTTCAGTCTGAAGTGCTGGCTGCATTTGTTTTGCTTTCCTGCTCTCTGCCATACTATCACAGTTTGTCTGTTTCCTTTTACCAAATTGCCTATATTGTGCCTATAGTTTTTACCTCTAACAACCTTTTTCAAGAAACATACCTTCTGTACACTCCTAACAACCTTTTGAATTAATTTTTTGTCTCAGTTTGAAGTGCTGGCTGTATTTGTTTGGCTTTCCTGCTCTCTTCATACTTCAAATTGCATTTTGTCTGTTTTCATTTCACCAAACTGCCTATATTGTGTCTATAAGTTTAACCTCTAACAACGTTCTAAAAGAAACCTATGCTCTGTACACCCCGAACAACCTTTTGAACTCAATTTTTTTCAGCCTGAAGTGCTGCTCGCTCTCCAAAGGTCTACACCTCCCTCCAGCTGGTCCCATTCACCTCGCTGCCTGTTGTGCTTCCTGCTCAACTGAGGACATACAGAGCCTACAATATAAGAATTGAAACCTACTGTTAAACTAATGTAGGTGCTTTTCCTGTGATAATACCTTTGAACAACTTCAATTTATTGGCATATTACTAACTACATTAAGTGGTGTGCACACTCGTAAAGACAGCAGCTGATAGCGTCCCCTTTCCCCCCCCCCCACTCTTTGCTTTGTTCACTTCCTGCCACTAGGTGTCAGTAAAACACCGCTCTTTGAGGATATTCAATGTACTAACAAGGCTCAGCCAAGCTGTTTTCCCCACAGAGACTCTAACTGAATCAGTGTCTCCTAGCCGAAAGTGCTGCTTACAAAGCATAGCATATTGCTGCTGTAATAAAAGCACTCCTGAAAACTAGCAGTCACAGCTCTCACTTACTTACCATTCCACAGTTTTAGTTCCAAGTCTCACTGATATATTTTTTTTCTTAGCAGCTGTTGAGCTTGGTCTGCCCACTCCATTCACCCTTTGGACTCACTCCATTCCTCTTCCCTACCCCCTTTCCCACACACCATTGCACTCCAGAGATTTATACTTAGCAGTAACTCCAACCTCTCCTATCAACTTTCACCCACTCACACAATCCACATCTGTCTGTACCCTCCCCCTCCTCGATGGCCTCCACCCCTCTCTTCTCCAGTCTCCACCCATAACAGTATTTTCCAAGCTCCAAAATCTTTCTAAATGTATTTTACAAGTATGGCATACCCTACATACTCCACTCTCCCCAATCTCTTTCTAACTCTTGCCCTTATCCTACTAATTCTTATTACCTCCCCCAAATCTACAATTAGTACTTCTACAACTTCCCCCTTATGCCATTAAAGAGCTTCCATAATATATCATCCAGCCTATTTGAATACCATTTCATTAATTTGTCAAAACTAAAAATATTGCCCTATACCATCATACATAAAAACATCTACCACTGTCTAGCAACCTATAACAAAAAGAAAATTATTCCAAAACAGTCCCTTAAGAACCTAAATAGAATATCCCTATGTGGTGACATCCACCACAATCCAGGACCTTCAGGCATAACTGCACTCAACTGAACTCCATTTTCTAAAGATCCCCACTTAGCAACCTTAAACATTTGTAGTTTCTATAACAAAATTTCAGACTATCATGCTTGGCTAACACAAAACATCCCTAACATCCAGTGGAATATTGATATATGTATTGTGATAGAGATCTTGTTCAACACCAGTGAAGGCACACCATCAGTGGAGGATTTCAATGCCTACTCCAAATTCAGGCCCATTGCATTAGATGAAGTGACTAAAGGTGGAGGTGTCCCCATATTTTTGAAAAATCTCTTCACTTCCAGAGTCATTAGACAAGATTATGACCTGTAGCTCCTCCACATCTGGTTTACTGCCAACAAAACACCTTATCATGACATATTATATCATGGCTAACTATAGGACCCCCTCTATGACCCTCCCAGCCCATACCTCCTAACTAACTAGTAAGAAGTTCCTGTGCTTTAAGTCAAAACACCGTTCTGTTATGAGACTTCACATACTCCTCCATCAACATAAAGACTTACACATTCTTGAATTTCTAGACTTCTTAAGTTCAAAGACCTTGGACAAGTTAGTCCACACCCCATCCAGGGACAATAAGATCCTTGATTTGGTCCTTACCAATATGAGTCAGCTTTGCTAAAAGACTGAAGCCAGAAGTATCTTCCAGTACTTTAGAGTTCAGATATTTTGGTAAAGCTAATCTACTAAAACATAGTTATGGCCTGGTCAAATTCAGAATTCCTGTTCAACTTGATGACCCCACTGATTATGAAAAATTCTTTATTGCCAAATTTTATACACATGTAAACAACTGCATATATGCTTCTGTCCACCTTTGATGTAGATTGAACACCAAATTTAAAAATAACACCACATATTTTTTTTCAAAAATAAGTTTAAAGTTAAAGATGCCAAAAATGCTCTTACTACCCTTTGTAACTATATTAGAAACCTCAGAAACAATACCCAGCATGTACTGAGGTAGTAGCAAATGATATCTGTGTGGAATGTAGGGTTCTCTGTTGTTTCTGATGCATTCACTGGCATGCTTTCTATCTGATTTGATTGGTATTTATTTTTATATATATCTTTATGTTTACTTTTGTTTTTATTGTATTTATTGGTATTTTATTCTTTGTACTTTCTCTCCAGTTCTATTGTTGTGTGCTGGAGATTTGATTCACACTTGCACTCTGGCTAGTGTTCTGGGACTGGTTTAGGCTTTCTGTTAGATTGTTACTGTTTGTTTTTATTATTTTTCTTTTTACTTGTATTTTTTATCTTATTTTTGTCACTTTTTTGTTTATTTAGTGCTTTTTACATTTTTTTATTTATTCGGAGCTTTTCTACTTGGGCCACCTATGAAAAGGTTTTTATTTTTATTTTATTTTTCTAAACCTAGTCAGGCACACCCAGTAAATAAAAGCAAAATAAAAATAAATAAATAATAAATAACATAAATTTCACATACTAGGACCCAGAGAACATAGCCAACCTACTAGAAGATAAGTTTATCTCAAACTTCAATCCCCTCTCCTCTTCTATATTTCCAGATTGTATACCAGCATCTACACTCCATAAATCTCCCAAGAGCAAGTCTTCAGAACACTGTCCAAAGACATGAATGATAGGGCTGGATGACATATCAAGCTTTTTACTGACCATCCTGAAGCAATACTTGTCAGACCCATTTTAAAGACTATTCAATATCTGCCACCAAACAAGCTTTGCATCAGATGAATGTAGGATAGCAATAGTGACCCTGGGCATCAGTGTACCAGGTAACTATAGACCCATAAGTCTGCCCAGCCCATCTAAGACTATAAAAAGGATCATTATGGAAATAAAAAATAAGAACATAGACAACTTAAAAACAATTTAAATTTATCAAGGGCAGATTATGCCTACTCAGTTTGGTTAGTTTCTTCAAATAGGTTACTGAAGCAATGGATGAGGGAAAATCTGTACACACCACATATCTTGACCTTGCAAAGTTGTGCAACATCATCCACATTCAAGTATCATAGATGAACTTTAACAGCTAAATGTAAATCCCTATGTAACTCATTCCATGACAAACTATATCTCAAATACAGGAAATAAGGGTGAGCAGCTCCTCCTCCTCCAAAATACATGACACAAGCAGTATATCCAAGGGTTCAGTCCTTGGGCCATTCCACTTTGCCATTCATTTCCCAGACAGCAAAGCAAATGCTAAACATTTATGGCTGACCAAGTTTGCAGCTGACTATAAACATGATACCATCATAAACTCCCCAGTGGTCATCAAGATCGTCCAACAGTCTTCTTTTCTTTTGGCTGCTCCCATTAGGGGTCACCACAGTGGATCATCTGTTTCCATTTCTTCCTGTCCTGTGCATCTTGCTCTGTCACACCAACCACCTGCATGTCCTCTCCCACCACATCCATAAACCTTATCTTAGGCTTTCCTCTTTTCCTCTTAGCTGGCAGCTCCATTCTTATCATCCTTCTCCCAATATATCTAGCATCCCTCCACAGCACATGCCCAAACCAGTGCAATCTTACCTCTCTGGTTTAATCTTCCAACCATCCAACCTGAGCTGACCCTCTAATATACTCATTTGTAATCATGTTCATCCTTGTCACACACACTGCAAATCTTAACATCTTTAACTCTGTCACTTCCAGTTCTGCCTACTGTCTTTTCATCAGTGCCACTATCTCCAAACCATATAACATAGTTGATCTCACTACCATCTTGTAGACCTTCCATTTCACTTGTACTGGTACCCACCTATCACAAATCACTCCTGACACTCTTCTCCGCCCACTCCACCCTGTCTGCACTCTCTTCATCACCTCTCTTCCACACTCACCATTATTCTGAACTGTTAATCCCAAGTATTTAAACTCAACCACCTTCACTAACTCTACTACCTGCATCCTCACCATTCCTCTGTCCAATCCTCTTTCACATGCATATATTCTGTCTTAGTCCTACTGACCTTCATTCCTCTCCTCTGTAGTACATATATCCACATCTCCAGGGTCTCCTTAACCTGTTCCCTACTCTCACTGCAAATTACAATGTCATCCGCAAACATTGTACTCCATGGGGATTTCTGCCTGATCTCATCTGTCAACCACTGCAAATAAAAAATGTCTCAAAGCTGATTCTTGATGTAATCCCACATCCACCTTGAATGCATCTGTCACACCTACCACAGAGCTCACCACTGTCACACTGCCCTCATACATATCCTGTACCACTCTAACATACTTCTCTGCCATTCCTGACTTCCTCATACAATAACACAATTCCTCTCAATGCACCCTGTCATATGCTTTCTCTAAGTCCACAAAGACATAATGCATCTCCTTCTGACCTTCTCTGTACTTCTTCATCAACACGCTCAGAGCAAACATTGCATCTGTAGTGCTATTTCCTGGCATGAAAGCATACTCCTGCTCATTAATCCTCACCTCCCTTCTTAACCTACCTTTCACTACTCTTTTACATAACTTCATGCTGTGGAAGATCAATTGTATCCCTCTGTAGTTACCACAGCTCTGCCTATCAACCTTATTCTTAAAAAATCTGTACCAATAAACTTCTTTTCTACTCATCAGGCATCCTCTCACTTTCCAAGATTTTGCTAAACAATCTGGTTAAAAACCCCACTGCCATATGTCCTAAACAACTCCATGCTTTCAAAGTATGTCATCTGGATCAACAGCTTTCCATTCTTCATCCTCTTCATAGTTGTCCTTACTTCCTCCTTGCTACTCTGTTACACTTTCTGATTCACTATCCACACATCATACAACCTTCTCTCTCTCTCTCATTCTTTTAATTCATTAGCCCTTCAAAGTACTCTTTCTATTTGCTCAACATACTCTTCTCGCTTGTATGTTTCCCTCGTTATCCTTTATCACCCTATCCTGCTGCACATTTTTCACATCTCAGTCCTTCTGTCTAGCCAATCGGTGCAGGTCCTTTTCTCCCTCATTAGTTTCCAACCTTTCTTACAACTCTTCATACTCCTTATCCTTAGCTGTCACCACCTCTCTCTTCACCATACACCTCATCTCCTTGTACTCCTGTCTATTTTCTTCATTTCTCTGATGATCCCACTTCTTCTTCACCAACCTCTTCCTCTGTATACTCTCCTGTACTTCCTTATTCCACCACTAGGTCTCCTTGTCTTCCTTCTGTCCATATGTCACACCCAATACATTTCTAGCTGTCTCCCACCACCTCTGCTGTGGCTGTCCAGTTATCTGGTAACTCGTCACAGCCACCCAGTGCCTGTCTTTACTCTTACCTGAACTCCACCTTACAGTTATCCTTTTTCAACTTCCACCATTTGACCCTTGGCACTGCCCTCACTCTCCTCCTCTTCTTCTTGATCTACAATGGCATCCTACAGACCACCATCCTTTGCTGCCTAACTATGCTTTCCCCTTCAACACTTTGCAGTCTCCAATCTCCTTCAGACTAGTCCTTATACATAGGATATAATCCATCTGTGTGCATCTTCCTCCACTCTTGTATATCAGCCTATGCTCCTCCTTCTTCTTATGTATTCACCACAACCATGTCCAACCTTTTCACAATATCCACTTACATCTGACCTTCTGTATTCCTCTCCTTAACACCATGCTTACCCATCACCCCCTCATCCCCTCTGTTTTCTTCACAAACATACCAATTGAAATCCACCCAATCACCACTCTCTCACCCTTGGGTACACTCTCCATCACTTCATCCAACTCTCACCAAAATTTTTCTTTCTCATCCATCGCACACCCAACTTGCGGACTTTATGTGCTAACAACATTTATCATCACACCTTCAATTTCCAGCTTCATAAACATCACCCTATCTGACACGCTTTTCACCTCCAAAACACTCTTGACATATTGTTCCTTCAGTGTAATCCCTACCTCATTTATCCTCCCATCCACACTATGGTAGAACAATTTGAACCCACCTCCAATACACCTGGCCTTACTCCCCTTCCATCTGGTCTCTTGCACACACAATATGTCACTCTTCCTTTTCTCCATCATATCAGCTAACTCTCTGCCTTTGCCAGTCATACTGCCAGCATTCAAAGTTCCTACCATCACATCCACACTCCTAACTTTTTTCTCCTCCTGCCCCTGGGCATGCTTCCCCCCATTCTTCTCCTTCTACTTTGGCCAACAGTAGCCCAATTTCCACCAGCACCCTGTTGACTAACAGTACTGGAGGTGGTCTTTGTTAACACAGGCCTCGAACAATCCAGTATAGAAATCTGTATTGTTGTCCGTATATTTGATCTGGCAAACATTCTACACTAAATGCCCTTCCTGACGTAACCCTCCCTATTTATCCAGACTTGGGACCATCATAAGGAAATACACTGGCTTGTGCATCCCCCATGGCTGGATCCTCTAAGAGTGCCTTTTCCAAACAATTAGCTGGTGTCAAGGAAATGGACTATAATTACATGCTAAGAAATGTATAATTGTATCCTTTAGCAAGCATGATTTCCTTTTTAACTTTCCTTTATCACTTTGACAACTCACCCCTGAAAGTTTATCCCATAGTCAATCATTTGAGAACATATGTTGATCACCACCAATCCACTATTGTAAGAAAGTCCTTTTTCTTTGGACAGTTTATTTCTAAATGAATGGTGTCCAAGTCCAGGAATGTAATCATTCCACTGTACTTAGTTCTCATTAGGACAATTATGGAAAATAATGCCTCTTTCGATATGTACCTGTCCAAACACTTATCAAAACTGGAACAAACACAGCACTTTCTCACTAAAAAATAAATGGCATAAATCATAAAAACTATGCAGACCATCTCAAAACCTTGTCCTTCTCAGTATCTTACAGACTACTAAGAGGTAATATAAGCATTATGCATAGAGCCTCAACAGACCCTTTCAGACCTACTCCACATTCACAAGTCTAATAGTAGCGTTAACATCACTCAAAGGATTTCAATCTCGATTGCAAAATGAATGGAAAAGTTTTGAGGGATAGGCATGCATCACAGAGAATGCTAGTCTTCCAGACTGTATAATGCAAAGTATTTCACTTACTCTATCCGAATGTAATTTGGATAAATGAATAGAAAACTAAGAATTCACCCCTGATTTAGCACCTGTGTCCCTCATGGATAACAGCTGCAAGTAAATGAACCAAGATATTTTTGTTCTGTTGCTTTTTTCTATGTGATACAATAGATGCTTGATATGGAACTACATAACCAGAAATAATAAAATCTATGAATACAAGGGGAGTTTGTGAATGTAAAACTGCTTTCACCTATCAGCACAAATACTTGTGCTTGCCTTTGCTTCAAGCAGATAAATATTTTGCTTAATTGGATATTTAGTATATATCAATTTTTGACATTTTAGTTTGTAGTTAAAAATATCACCGGGAAAATGTACTAATTCTCATAGGGAATAGGAGATAAACTAATTCAACATGTTTCTGCTAGCATTATGTTTGAGATGTATTAAACTACCAACTTGACTAAACCATGCATTCCAGTAGACAAGCATATAGCTGACTCTGAGAAGAGAAAATAAATGGTGGGTGGGAGTCATCACTTGTAACCGTACTTATAGACTTACCATAGTGGTTCCATTGTAAAAAAAAAAAATCACTGCTTAACACCAAGCCAAATGCATTACTTGAAGTGTCCACATTTGCTGAATGGGTTTGGACATCCATTCATCCAGATTCTCCTTTCCCTAGTTTAGCACATGATGTCAGGATATCACTTCAGCAATGATAATCATCTATAGCCAATGGCCACACCATTGGATAGCTTAATAAAGGTAACAGTTTTGCTCATTTTATTCTTTTTAATATCCATACTGGGGCAGTCTTTTTTAAAAACAATTCTTGATTAAATACTTAACTTTTCCCAAGAAAATATTTATTAATGTCATCAAATTAATTCAGTTTATAACATTGTCATACAATATAAAAATATCAAAATATGTATCTTTGTTCTTTGCACTTTTCCTTGATTATAGCATGTATCACTTTCTTTTCTGAGAGATGTTATGTGACAATAATTTAATCTTGGCATTGTTCATTTTAATTAAACTTTACTTTACATACACCTCTGTGGTGAAATGAAAAATAAAAATAAAAAAAAAGATTAACTGACTGAACACCAAAAAATAAAACTGTTTTAAAACCCCAAATAGCATAAGATCAACCAGATCAGAGAATGGTTATTTTATACATACAATACTTCTGAACTGAAACAGAGTTAGATAAGATCATGAGCAGGTTACCTACAGCTCCTCCTTGCAATGTATCACACACTGGTTCCTCATATCTAAAGGCATTTGATTTAAGGCTAAACTAACTGCATGGCCTGAAATGAAAAGTGTGTTAAAACCCAACTTTCTGCAATATTGTCTGAGAGATTTCAGATTTCAAGCTAGAGTTAAAGGACAATCAATATGCCCTCAACTAAATGTGAACTGATTGATCAATGAAGAATTAAAATATCAAGAAACATGGATCATTGTTATGAAAAAATTAAACTTTGGCTTGAGAAAACTATTTTTAAAGTTTGATGGTATATTTTGGAAAATGTAGAATTTGGTAGAGAATGGGCTAATTATTGGACGATTTAATATATTTTCGTGTAAGACAACTGAATATTAAAAGAAAGAAAATATGTTGAATGTGTATAAAAGTGTTTGATCATAGAAATTGACATCATTTTAGTTTTTAAGTTCCTAAAATATTGTATGCTATTTATGTTATAAAGCAGACCAATGTTATTGTAAAACATAAGATTTTTGTCCCTATATTTTGTAATCCATAGTGCTGAATGACAAAATATATGTTTTGATATTGTTTAAGGATGGCATTCTCTTGACAGAATTCTATGAACTTGAATAGTTTGTCTATTATGCCCAGTTCATAATGTAAACATGAATGGTTTAGAGACTTAATATTATAAATGAAAGAACAGAAGAGGGAATATTTAGAAAAAGTAGCAAATTGCATAGAAATTAATTGATTTCATGGAAACTATACATGCAGAATAATTTTCGGGGGAAAAAAGAAACTGAACAATTTAAATAATGGAGTAAAAAATAATTGACAAAATGAAGCTTTGTTGACATCATTGTAGGCCTATTAAGGTTGGAACAGTTTTAAAAGTAGTTGTGTAAGAAGAGAAACACAAACCCATATGTCTTACACATACTCATCCGTGAAAGCGTTACAATATCTTCACATAATATGGAGGATAATGAGTGGGTCGCTGATCATAACTTGCTTATTATGTGTATGAGATATGGATGCCAAGAAGCTCACCTCTGAAGCGAAGCTTGAGGGGTGAATCTTGGCATCCATGTCCAAAACACAATAAAAGGTTATGATTAGAGATGCGAGCATAATAATTTGCAGTGCATAGAGCTTTATCTGTTCCATGTATTACTGGTAACAGAAAAAAAGTAAATATTTAGCTGTCTTTCAAAGCCATAAAGCACTTAGCGAGCTCTGTCAGAAAGACAACATAACTCAGTTTCTTATGTTTGTACTCAACTTTCTTGCACCTCAGTTGTCCAGATTTTCAGAGAATGTCCACATTTTTGCCTCATGTTTCGTCTGTTCCTTTTAAAATATGTGCTTTTGTGACAAATCACTTAGGACTGAAGTCACTAAATAATGACATTTATTTGAATTTTAGACTTTGTTTCCTTCAGAAAATACAGACAAGTACAAATCCTGTTGTTCTATAAACTTTTTTTAAGTTTCTAAGAGGAACTTTACTGGCCCAGACAACAGGGAGAAAGAAATCATTGCAGCCATTTACTGGACAGTAGTGGCAGAAATGACTGCCTACCATGAGATCTGACTTTAACAAGCTAAGCACGGGGTGCTTAACATTTGTTAAGATTGGTCTCATGCTATAGTAGTTCTTAACTGATTTGTCTTTTTATGGATATTTAAGCATAATCCCTGCACTCCGTACACTACAAATATATTATGCAAAACAAAGGATGGAATTAATGTTTTTGGACAACTCTTTTGTATGTACAATCAGTTATAGCAACTCTTTTGTGATTACTATCAGTTATGACAACACTTTTGTGTGTATTATTAGCAGTAGAACTCTTTAGAATCCTTTCTCTGGTAATAGCCAAGTAGTAAAAATTCCAATTTTTAGCACAGATCATAAGAAAATAAACACACATTATGGATTATTTAAATTCTAAACAAGGAATGTGGAACTCATTTGTTACAGGCACTATGTTATGCTATTAATAATTTATAGAACTATGTAGAGCAGTTAGTTGATGTGTTTACATTTTTTTGTAAAGATGGTAGCAAAAGACAACGATTTTAAATGCATTTGCTGGTTAATGTTTTTACCATAAAACACTTTAGAATTTCCCGAACATCTTGAAAGAAATGAGTAGAACTACTGAATAAATTTAATCAAGTTTTTTGAACTTACAGTAATGTTATAGCTTATGCACTGTTATTTAGAGCAGACAAATCATAGGAAAATAATTGTGTGTCATTAACTGCAAAGTAGACACAGCACAGTTACTGTTATACTCAGCACTTCAGTGATTGTTGTAGCAAATTGTGCAAAAAAATGGGAAGTGGCATATAGTAAATTGTGTTGATAAATGCTTTTTTGCTCGCATCGACTAGTCAAACAAAGCTTATGGTCTTTACCTGTGATATAAACTGACAAAGATAATTAAGTATAAAGGGTGTATTATTCTGCTTCATACTGAAGAACCTGATTACACAGGAAAAATAGTGCCCACTGAGTAGCTTAAAGTAGTGTTGCTGTGCAAATGATACAAAGGAGTTACCCAGACCCATAGAAGAAAATATATGTAGTTCCTGAAAGAAGAAACAATTCAGATTGCATTGACATTTGAACTACTTACAAAAAGTGGGGTCCGTTTTTACTCAGACCTTTGTTATTGAGGACTTTATTTACTTTATTTATAGTTTAAACTGTAACTCATTCACAATGAGCTGAAAAATAATAAAAAAAAAACATTCTTGTGAGATGGAGTGATGGAGTGATAACTTCCACTGAATATGTGAAAATTTTCTTTTCCTATAGTAATGCAATCAAAAACATGTGTCTAATAGAGTAATATCCTAATGTCTGTTGCAGAGACAAATGTGAACTATGTAAAACTGTAATTATGTCAGTTGGTGCAATAGACAAATCTCCATCTGGTATCTCCCTCGATCAAAGATGAGGCCAAAAAAGTCCTCTAGATTTAAACAGCAAAACACATATTACAGATTGTTGCAAGGAGCTATACTTGATACAATTTCTGATACATGCACACCCATTCAAAATAAAACATTAAATATTTTAAGTGGCCACAATTTCAGATGGCTTAAGTAACTTCATGTATTACACTTATGCCCAGCTCCCCAAACATCACTTCAGCTGTGGGGATTACAAACACCTCTTCTGTGTGGCTGATTTTAACTGGGGCAGCCACCCTTTTCCAGACTGTTGCTAGAGCTCTGTAAATATGTTAGCTCAGAAGGATAAGTCTATGAGCTGTTAATGAATATCACTGTACACCATTGAGGTTGAGTACTTCAAATTCAGCTTGAAAAATGTGTGACTCTCAGACTCTGATCAAATCACTAAACCAGATAATGTTCACTACTCACATCCAAAAAGGAGCAATTATTCCACTGAGCTTAACAAACCAATAAAGTAAAATAAGAAGTAATTTTCAAATGTGTGAGACAAGATTAATAGGAGAGACAGAAATAATGATGCCACAGACCTTGGCAAGTTATTAATTTGCTAAATTGTAATATATAAAAATGGTAAAGCAGAACTGAATATGTTTAGAAGACTTTTTCAAGTGGCACAAAAAAAGATTCTGTTAAGGATGTAAATAAGACTTTTTATTCGTCACATGCAAAACAAACTCACATACCTGTAGTGCTCTGTGTTAGTAAACTTAGCTATCATTCTTCTCTGGAATCTTGAAAAATGCCTTTTTGGAGCCTGTTTGTTTTCTCATCATGTATAGTTTGTGATTTGGTAATGTAATCTAATTTATTATTTAAAGTAAGCAATTCTATCTTTTTTGCACAATGTTAATTAATAAATTATTATACTTCATTAAGTAATAACACGTCCTTGAGTACTCTGTTGGACTAAATGTCACATTAAGTAAATGGAATGGGGTTTAATGGAAATAATTGTGAACAAATACCCGCTTATCCAAAAACATTTTCTCTGGAAAGTGTTACTTTTATATTTCAAAAAAACTGTATAGCTTTTCAGAAAGAACTGAATATTTTGGACAGTATGTCATATTCATATCCTACGCTGTCCCTCTCCTTAATAAATCTGCAGCCCAGTTTCTACAGTCTGCTCTCAATTTATTTTATTTATTATGTTGTTACTGTCCTCATACATGTGTAAGATTTGGATTACACTTTTGCTCCTTAGTTATTAAAATAATGTGAAATATAGTGATATCTCTCTCTCTCTCTATATATATATATATATATATATATATATATATATGCAGTGATATGACCTGCCATTTCTTTATTTAGATATGATATTTAGGGGGTATGACTGGAAAATATGTTGAGGCATATTGTATTTTTTTTCTCTTATCTGTAGAGATTTAAATACAGTTAAATTAATTAATAATCTACAGAACCTTAAATGTCCCTAATAATTTTAATAGGTTTTCTCTGAAATCACTTAGTCTGCATATGACACAAGTTGGGAAATTATTGAGCTGAATTTACCAGTGGAAAAAAAAATCCAGATGTAGATGCATTATTAAAATGAAAAGAATTGAATATATGAAATCAGGGGATTAAAATCACACTGCAACAATTTAATTCCTCTGGCTGTTTACAACAGAACTCAGAACTGATAAAGTGATGAACTGAAGTTAAACAAATCACAGATGTTGTAGACTATGCCAGAAAATAATTTTACAACTTTGATTCTAAAAATAATTAAAATAGTATAATATGCCTGATGGATTTCAGATACCAAATTCAATTATTGGTACAGAAGCTACAACCATGTAAGTGTAAAATAGAAAGTATAAAATCTTCCTTTGAGCATCATAGCTAATCAGGAGATTAATTCCTAAAGTATGTTAGGTTGTTTTGCTTGTGAGAAATTAAGCATACTGAAATGTATCTACATTGTGCAAGTACAGACTGGAGGTCTATCATAAAAGTCATACAGACATCCAACTTAAATCACATATAGAGCCATAACAACATTGTTGTACTGGAATATGTTGATCTGTATGCAGGCTTGGGAAGTATGCTAGTTGAATGTTTTACTGAAGTAAGTTAACATATTATGCCAGTAAATAAAAGCTCCATGAAAAGTACCACTTACTCAAGAACTGTGTTAAGCAGGAATTAAAGTTAATAGAAAGCTTAGGTGCCATTAATAATGAGACCAACCTAGCTGAATGGATGGACAGTATACTCATTGCTCGGAAGGAGAAGATACGCATTTGCACTGATTGCTCAAATCTGAATAAAGTGATTAAATAGAGGATTACCCATTGCTTACAGCAAGTGGTTTCCACTATATCAGAAAGTAAATTATTTTCTCTATTATATGCAAAACAGTGACAGTGGTTGCTGTAAGATATTAGGATGTATATGTCTTCAAGAAATTATAGCTCAACAAGACTTCTACTGGATGTCTCACCATCACTTAGAGTTATTTCATAGACAAGTTATTCAATTAATTTACAATTTAATTGTTGGATCAAGATTACTTGATAATCTGATGTTATAGGGACAGGCAGAAAAAAAGAATGGACAAAAAATGGATACCACCAGTGAAAAGAGTGAAAGTATAATTTGAAGTAAAATTTAAGCAAATAGAAAATAGATAAAACCAGAAAATCAACAGGCAAGAATGAAATGTTTGGGGATAATACAGAATATCACAGATTTTATACACATGTACAAAAAAACAATCATTC
>NC_056734.1:24057409-24097409 GCF_019279795.1 Protopterus annectens | reverse complement strand
CTAAGAGTGTGCAACATTTTTACATCATATGCTTTATTACAGTAACATTATTTCATTGAGTTTATTGTGTGCAAAGTACAGTTATTTTGCAAAGTGCAGTCAAAATACAGTAATTTCAAAAAGTTTCTTGTGCTGATTACATTTTATTTGCAGAATACAGTAATTTCAAAGTGTCTCTTACACTGTATAGGGTTATTTCGCAAAGTATGGCCATTTGAAGAAATTTCTTGTTGCTGTGTACAATTTATTTGCAAAGTGCAGTCATTTTGAAGTGTTTCTTACACTGATAAGGGGTGAGTTTATGCAGTCCAGTGATTTCAAAGTGTTCTTGTGCTATGGAAACATATTTTACAAAGTCAGTCATTTTGAAGAGTCTATTGTGCTGTTGTACATAATTACAAGTTTCTGGTATAAATTTCTGATGTATAAGTGTGTATGTTTGTACATAATTCCAAGAGTCTTTATTACTGTGTGTTGATATGGCAGAGGCATTTTGCAGACCCAATCCACTTGTGTTTGATCATAATATTGCAGAGAACTGGAGAGTGTTTGAGCAGGAATACGATATTTAAATGCAATCAGCTTTTTATGACAAACATGCACACAGAAGAGCATTTATTCTGCTTAATCTAGCAGGGTCAGAAGCCACTGAAAGAGAGCATTCATTTGTGCATGCACCAGCAGTATATGCAGGAGAATGAGAAAACCACCACATTCTTGTACAAGCTGAATCTAGGGAGGACCCTGAGTGCTTGAAATGTAAATTTAGAGAAATGTGTATCCCTCAGACAAATGTTACATTGGAGAGGCACTTATTTTATACAACAGACCAAAAGCCAGGAGAAACTTTTGCAGCTTACATTACTGACTTGAGAAACAAAGTTAAAACGTGCAGGTTTGGTGATTTGAAAGATAAGTTGATAAATGGTGTTGATAATGCTGTAGGGAGAAAGATTTTACTTCGAGACAGTGATTTAATGCTGATAAAAGCCACAGAGATTTGTCAGATATACAAGGTTACAGAAAGGCACACAAATATGCTTACAAATGATAACAGCATGGTTTCAACAGCATCTAGAGCAAATGTAGACAGCGTGCAGCATGTGGCTAACAGAAATAGATCCAAGAACATAGTAGCTGCAGCCGCTGAAGGATTTCCAGGGAGAACCCATACCTTTCTAGCAAGTTCTAAGACTAGCTCAGTAAAACTGATATGCTCAGTGCAGCCTAAAGGTGAGCCAGCAAAACCCAAGTGAAGTCTCATTGTTAACTGTCATAAATGTGGTGCCAATCATGAGTCCAAAAGAAAAAAGTGCTTAGTATTTGGTCAGCAATGCCACAAGTGTAAAAAATGGATCCACTTTTAAAAGCTTTGTAAATCAAGCAAGCCTCATTCATTTATTAAGAAGGGTCACTCAAAAAAGCAAGTTGATTATATAGAAAGCTGTGACTCTACTTTCTATGTAGATGGTGTATCAGTGGTTGGTGATAAGGTTACTGCAGTAGAAGTATATTTGTTGGCAAAAAAACTATGTGTTTTGTATTGTCCTGATCAATTGTAAACCCACAGAGGTCAAAGTAGACAGTAGTTCAAAGTGCAATGTTATACCAGCAGAAACATTTGCTAGAGTGAGAGATGGTAAACAACTAAATTTGGCAAATTGTGCAAAGCTTGTTGCTTATTGAGGTGAATAGATTCAAACCAAAGGCTCAGTAATGCTTTCATGCTATTCAGCTGGGAACAGTTAAAGTTTGCAATTTTATATAGTCAAAAGACTTGTGAAGGCATTATCAGGTCTCAAAGACAGTTTAAGAATGAAACTGCTTTCTTTTACAAAAACAGTCCATCATATAAGTACATGTCCTAGTTCCCGTTTCACTGATGCTATTTTCTCAGAGTATGCTGATATTTTCAAAGACAAGCTAGGTAAACTTCCAGTTGTGTACTCTATGAATTTAGACCCAAAGGTCAGTCCAGTAGTTAGAGCAGTGAGAAGAGTTCCAACAGCTATGCAGGACAGATTCAAAGTCCAGTTAGATAAAATGGTACAGCAAGGTGTGATTTGTCCAGTTACAGAACCAACTGAATGAGTGTCTTCCATGGTGGTTGCTCAAAAAGAAAATCTCAGATGAAATCAGAATATGTATTGACCCAAAAGACTTAAACAAAGCATTAAAGAGATCTCACCATCCTATGTGTACTGTCAAGGAAGTCGCTACCCTCATGTCAAATGTCACTGTTTCTTCTGTCTTAGATGCAAAGAGTTCATTTTGGCAAGTAATGTATGATCACAAATCTTCACTACTGACTACATTCAGCACACCATTTGGTAGATACAGATTTCTCAGAATGCCTTTTGGAATAAATTCTACCAGTGAAGTCTTTCAGCATGTAATGGAGCAAATTTTTTCAGGTTATCTGTGCACCGTAATAGCAGGTGATTTACAAGTTGGAGGCAATGGTGAAACAGGGCATGGCAGGAACCTCAAGAAAGTTCTGGAAAGACCACGTGAAGTGAATGTAAAGCTCAGTCCTCTGAAATGTAAATTCAGGCTACCAGAAGTTACTTATGTAAGTCATTTATTTACCAGTTCAGGCTTATGACCAGATCCTTCTAAACAAACAGCTATTCTTGAGATGCCAGCTCCAGACAATGTCCAAGCCTCGCAGTGTTTTCTTGGCATGGTTATCTATTTGGGTAAGTTTATACCAGACTTCAGTGAATTATCATCACCCATAAGAGAAGTGATGCACAAAAATGTTACCTGGTCATGGTTGGAATAACACCAGTGAGCATTTGATGACCTTAAACAGAAAATTGCCAGTCCACCTACGTTAAGATACTATGATATCCACAAACCAGTGATTCTTTCTTGTAATACTTCAAAGTTCAATCTTGGTGCAGTTATTCCTCAAGAAGGGACACCAGTAGCTTATGCATCTAGAACTCTTACCCAAACTGAGAAGCAGTATGCTTAAATTGAGAAGGAACTTTTGGCAATTGTGTTCGCACGTTCAAAGTTCCATGATTATATTTATGGACAAGGTATCCAGATTGAGACTGATACCTTAGTCACTATTTTAAAAAAGCTTATACATACAGCTGAAGCAAGACTACAAAGAATGATGCTCAGATTACAAAAGTACTTTAAAATGGTCTATACAAAAGGCAAACTTCTTTATCTGGCTGATACTTTATCCAAATCATCAGGAAATACCACAGAAAAGCTTGATGCAGAGAATGGTGACTTTGATATCATGGAAGTGCATAATTTTTCTGACACAAGACTTGATGAGCTAAGAGATCATACAAAGTCCGATCCAATTTTGCAAAAGCTCAACCACTTCATCAATGTTGGATGGCTATCAAAGCAATCTTGTGTACCGACAGAAGTGCAATCTTATTTTCCTTACAGAGGTGAGATGTTGATGGAAGATGGTATTATTTTCAAAGGTCCTAAATTTGTTGTTCCTACTTCCTTTCAACATGAGTACATCCAGATTTTGCATTGTGGCCACTCAGGTTCTGAATCTACCAAAAGAAGGGAGAGTACACTAGTATTTTGACCTTCTCTGTCAAAAGATATCTATGAAGTACTTTCATCTTGTAACAGTCTGCAATAGTACTAAACTGCATTTGTAAAAAGAGCCAATTCAGCTAAACCAGATTCCTGAACTACCTTTGTCAAAAGTAGCCACTGACATATTTGAGTGGAACCGTCAACATTACTTTTTGTTGGTAGACTCTTATTTGAACTGGTTCATGACTGATCTGCTACCTAACCTAGCATCCACTACTGGTATCACTAAGTTGAAGCGTCATTTCTTAGTCCATGGTAGTCCACACAAAGGTATTTCTGACAACGGTGCCCAGTTTACCAGTCAGCTATTTGAGAAATTTGCAAAAGAGTGGGACTTTATCCATGTTACCAGTAGTCCTGAGTACCCACAGTCAAACTGCCTAGTTGAATGTGGAATACAAAGTGCAAAGCAATTACTAGAGAGGTCAAAGCGTAACATTACCGATGTTTTCTTCAATTTGCTTAATCTCAGAAATATACCTTGTGACAATTTACTTGGCTCACCTGCTCAGGGACTTCTGTCTAGGCAAATCAGAACAGCATTGCCTATCAGTTCCAGTTTATTGGTGCCTAATGCTAAAAATACCCGAGAAATCAAAGCCCAAATATTCAAAAAGCATTCATTCCAGAAGTCCAAATATGATAAAATGAGCAAATTTCTTCGTCCATTGAAATAAAGAGAGATAATCAGGATGCAAACAGGGAAAAGTTTTGATCGAACTGGTCAAGTGAGAGGTATATGTGTCAAGCTGAGTTCTTACTTAGTGGAAACTGAGGGTATAGAATACAGAAGAAATTCCAGGCATCTTCTTCTGGTGTCTGAATTGATATCACAGCATTGTACCTGTGATACAGACTCTAGATCTCAGAGCAATCTAGACGATGTTCCTATTAAAGGACATGTCTCAGTACCTATTCCCATTCCTGATGATGTCCCGGATGTCCCTGAAATTGAACATTCATCAAAGACAGTCCATGTTGCTAAACTCAGTCCACGTTTTTATGTCACATGATCAGGTCATATTTCCAGACCTAGTGTAAAATACACAACAACCTGGACCTGACTGTTTGATTTGTATTTAGTTCTGTATGATTGCATGTCAAAGGATCATTTCTGTATAATTGCATGTCAATGAATGTTGTCATTTTCAGTGTATGACTTATTTCTCAAAGAGGGAGGATGTAGAACAGAGTGTGTGTTGTAATTTTAAGAAGCATTTCAAATTGAGGGCACGTGTATATAAATAGCAAGCACGTGCAGGCAGCAGTGCCATTTTCAGAGAACAGCTAGAGCGTTAACATGTGTGACTGCAGCGGTCAGTCTGTTTATTAAGTTTAAGTTAAAGTTATTAAGCCTCAATCTTGATGTGTTTGTATATAATAAAGCTGCTTGAACTGAACCCACAACTGTTCGTCTGTTTATCCTGACTGGACGAGTGACACTAATATCTTCAAATGGGGAATGTTTCACAGGTCCAGAGTAAGGGATTTAATGTTTTGATCATATGTGGGTGCCCATGCAGCTTAATTTTTGTTTCTTTATTTTGTTGTATTTAGTTTGCATTTGTTTGCTAGGAAAGTCTGTATGGGTTTATCTTAAACACTTTTCAGTGGAAGACCCAGAGAGAAAAGCTCCTCAGATTTTTACAAAAATTATCAAGATTATACAGAAAATGCCAATGTATAAAGGGTGTAAAGGTATTCACAGAGTACATGATATTTTAAACAGTGAGCATAAATTTGGAGAGCACATGAATATTTAAGCAGCATCTGTATATTTACAAATGATATCACAATACATATAGCATCATATACTTTACTTACAAGGTGACCTTAGAGTCAGGTTTAATGTAGATACTTTTCCATTTGGTGGTGTAGCAAGGAGATAAAAAAATAATAGCATACAGATAATACTCCACACATATTTGTTAAATCATTAACTCCTATGTGGTGTGGAATGTCACACCTCTAGCAGCCTACACAGAGCTTGCATCCAGAGCATTTTCTGAAAAATCAACTTCAAAAGCATAAGATAGACAAATGAAAATATTTTGTGTACAGTGAAAGCTATTACAAATTGCACAAGTAACAATGTTATCAGTAAGCATTTTTCTTCAGAGTAGTAATAGTACATTCATAGTCCTTCCACAAATGCTATTATATATTGTAATGTACAAAAACCTTTAATTATATTGTTTGCTAAACTGTCACAAGCAAATTCTCATATCTTGGAAACTGTACAACTTACACATATAATGTTAGAAAACTTTTGTTAACCAGACATATGCTTTCCTATGAAAACAGGAAGTCCCTCTAGGAATTCATGTTTATTGAGATATTTACAGAAATATGAAAACACATGCTCAGTTGTATTTCTCTGCTGCAGCACATCCTAGATTAAATTTTTTTTGTCATTTTGTTACTAGTTCCTTGCACTTTCTAAAACTACTTGTGGTGGTGCTGCGGTAGAGTTGTCGCCTCACAGTTAGATGTTGCCTGTTCGATTCTCAGTTAGAGCATCTTCTGTGTGGCAACATGTGTGAATGGGCGTTCCTTCGTTGCAGGTTGTGTGTTAGGCCTGGTAAGTCAGCACGTAAAACTCTACTGCCAATCATTAGTGGGCTGGAGTTCTGCTGTGGCGACCCCTAACCGGGAAAAGCCGAAAGACACAAACAAACTTTCTAATATTGCTTATTATACAACTCCCTCCCATTAATATTCAAAAACGTGCACTCCAATTGGTCAGCGTGCACATTGTAAATCAGAGTTATAGTAATCGAAAAAGTCCGGGCGACCGGACTTTTTCCATTACTATAACTCTTTTTTCTCACTGTTTCGCTATGCTAAATGAGTTTAACATAGCGAGACAGCTTTAAAAAAAGCAACGGAGATTCTCCGTTGCTTTTTTAAAGCTGTCTCGCTATGTTAAACTCCTTTAACATAGCTAGACAGTTTGTAAAAAGCAACGGAGATCTTGCTTTCTCCGTTGCTTTTTTCAAAACTGTCTCGCTATGTTAAATGGGATTAACATACCAAGACAGCTTTAAAAAAAGCAACAGAGATTCTCCGTTGCTTTTTTTTAAAGCTGTCTGGCTATGTTAAACCCATTTGACATAGCAAAAACAGTTTGTAAAAAGCAATGGAGATCTTGCTTTCTCCATTGCTTTTGCCCACAGTTCTGATGTACTGCGTAGGCATACACATGTGCAGTATATCAGAACTGCCGCAGAATACCAGACAGCTGCAGAAGGGCAGCAAGGAGGCATTATACAATGCCATTATTTAAGAAAAGTAATTTTTTTTCTTAAATAATGTCATTGTATAATAGCAATAACCCACTTCTGGGTGTGAGTAATGCTGGATTTACCCACGGTTGGCTTTGTTTGGCCACTCGGGCTTCGCCTTCGTGACCAAATCACGCCAACCATGGGTAAATCCAGCATTACCCACACCCAGGCATGGGCTATTGCTATATTATTAGCTGGTAAGTTGCTTAGTTAAAGGAGCCAAAAAGATATGGATGTGATAAGCAGCTATGGGTGTGAACTGGAAAGATATAAAAAGGAATTATGGACTTGAATGAGGTAGAAGATACAACAGTCATCTTAGAGGTATTATTTTGGTAGTTAGTATTTAGAGCCACAGTGTTTAGAGAAAGTGAGAGAACAAGGTAGAAGTTGCTAGGTTTTTGTTTGATGTGCCCAAGAGAGATTCTGTAAAAAAGAAAGACAGACTAGAGAAGGGTGGAAAGGAAATAGGTAGCAGCGTAACAGAAGTCTATGTATTAAAGGTTCAGATAAGAAGAGATGTTGTAAATGCAGAGTTGTAGTTGTGGTTTGAAGCAGAACATGGTGTTTAGTTAGAGCTATGCAAGAGTGAGGTGTCACTGGGAGAGAGAGAGAGTGAAAGGTGGAGAGCATCTGGGATTGGGAGTAGGTTTGATAAGCTGTAGGATAGGTACATCGAGTTAGACAAGTGGTGAGACCATCCCTAGTAAAAAAAAATAGATGTAAGTTACAGAACTGGCCTATGGGATTGCAGAGACAGAGTCATGTGTCCATCAGGCGTCCATCAGATGAAACCTTACTTGTATTTTGAAAGGGCATAGCTCTAGGATTTAGCTCAATGCTAATGGGATGTTGTTCCATGCTTTGGCAACACTAGTTGAATACATGGAGTTTCTTCCCCTACTGTATGCTTTGGGGATAGGCAGATGTGATTGATCTCTAGAAAGTAAAGCCCTCTTTGGGGACTACTGTTGAATGGTGTTGATTAAGGATGAGCAATTTTGGGGCTTATGGAGAAATTTCTCTACTGTTGTGAACTGGGTGTGTGTTAACTAGTGTGGAACTTCTAACCAGTTTGGCTCTTTGAGTGTTAGAAAGGAAAGTCCTCTGAAGTGTCAGATGGTAGCAAATTTTGATATTTTATTTTAAAATTTCCTTGGTTTGTTTAAAGATGTAAATTGAAGGTTAGTAAAATGGGTGCAGCATATAAGACAGATAGCAGTAGGAACGTAGTTGCTATATATTTTCTAGCTGTGTCAGTGAGGTATGCTTAGATCAGTATAGGGATCTGAGTTTTTTTTTTTTTTTTGATACAGCTTGTTAGATGTGGCGGTCTAGTTTTAGCTGCACATCTATGATGATGCCTAGTAGTTTTGCATGGGTTACCTGCTCAATCTTGGTGTTACTGACAGAGTTTAACATGAAATATCCCTTTTGTATAGATAGTTGTATAGATAGTTGTTTGAGAGTAAAATGTTTTTTTTTTGGGGGGGATAGTAGGAGTTGTGAGTTACTTAACCATGACGTGTCAGAGGATGATGATTCTTGTGTGAGGCCTTGTAGTTTTACAATAGTATTAGCAAAGCTTGCTAATGTGGAATCATCTGCTAATTGGACTACAGTAGCATATCCTGCAGCTGCACAGAGGTTAATGATGAGCAAGATAAAAAGTACTGGAACTAGAACTGATCCTTGTGGAACCCCTATGTTCATGGGGAGGAAGTAGGTGTAGTCTGATTGTTATTTTGTTGCTTTTGCCCTATTTAATAAGTAGCTGTGAAACTAATTTAGGGAAGGGTTGAGCTAGGCCTATGGAGGAGATTTTTGGAAGAAGTTTCAGATATGACGTTATCAAAAGCTTTGGATAGATTTAAGAAAAGTGCTAAAACTAGGTTGCTTTCATTTCTATGTGCAATTATGGTTGTACTGAAGATCTGTAGAACAGTAGTAGTGTTATGATGGTGTTTAAAATTGTGTTGTGTAGGAGCCAGAAGTTGTTTTTCTAGTAAATACTTGATTATTTGTTTGTGTGTGCATTTCTCTGTTGCTTTTAATATGGGTGATAGTATAGCTATTGGCTTGTAATTTGAAAATTCAGTAGATGTCCTTTTGTGAAGGGGTATGATGAATGTTTTTTTCCAAACTGATGGGATACTCTGTTTTGCCGGGGAACTATTTATCAGACAGACAGCTGGCACATAAAATGAAGGAGCTGTTAGCGAGCTGCTTCCTCTGGTCCAGTGGTCCAGATTTTTATTTCCTCAGCCTCAGTTGCCTAACTGTGTGTCTCTGAGCAAGACCCTTAACCAGACAGTGCTTCCAGTCTAAGCCTGAAGAAGGTCAATGGAGATCAGTGCACTACAATGGTTAATGAAATCAAATAAAAATAAATCAGGATTTATACGGGATAGGAAATTGCTTCTGTTGCTATTTTAAGATACTCACCTTGCACACAGTCTGAAACATAAGTGGTGGATTTTAGTTAATGAAGGTTTTTTTGATCAGGGTAGTTGGAACAGGTTGAAGAGAGAAATGTTCAAGGAACATATCAGATTCAGAGAAGATTATGAGTATTTGCCTGCGTGTGTCATCAGTTAAATATATGACTGGTTCATAGGTTCATAGGTTGGAACTAGGCTATCAGCCCTAGGGCCTATACAAGCCTAGCCATAAAAATTCCCTGGCTATTTCTTCCCACACTATTTACTTCCCTGGACCCCTGTCTAGCAGGGCGACTGACGTGATCCCCGGGGTGAATTTCCTTTCTCCCATCCAATCGTCAAGGTTCCTTTTAAAGTGGGCCAAAGAGGCACTCTGCTTGACATGTACCGGCAATCTATACCAGAGTCTGGGGAGTCTCTAGGTCAGCAACCTATCCCTCCAGCATGTTTTGTTTATTGTGATGACAAGGTTTAGATCCCTGGAGCATGTGGCTCTGAGGGATTGGAATTTTTTTAAGTGTAGCATGTCCAACAGCTCTGGGTTTGACATGGCCTTGTATGTTAAGCAGAGATCACCTCTGATTAGACGATATGCGACACAGTATAGCTGGAGTTTTTTAAGGCGGTCAGCATAGGGCATCTGCTTTAGGCCTGTGATTCTTTTAGTGAGGAATGTCTGCGGCCTTTCCAATTGTTGCAGATGTCTTGAGAGGTACTTATCAAATGGGGCGTTGTATTCTATAATGGGTCTAATGAGGGATGAGTACAGTGGGACAATGACCTCCTTTTTTCTGGATGAAAAGCCCTTAGTGATGAGGTGTGCCACATAGAAGGATTTCCTGACTGTTGTGGTGATGTGGTTATCGAAGGTGAGACCACTGTCCACCTGTATCCCTAAGTCTCTTATCACACTTTCGGTGTTTAGTGTACTGCCACCTATATGGTAATTCACGGGCACATGTTTTTTCCCAAAGGGGATAACTATACATTTCTTGGCATTGAGCTTGAGCCCATGGCTCTGGCACCAAGCATCTGTTTCTGTAAGGCCCTTTTGTAGAGTATCCACATCATTTGGGGATTCAATAATGGCTCCCAGTTTGAAGTCATCTGCGAACTTTGTTAGCCAGAGTCCCTTAGTGTGGGCCTGTACTTCTGAGAAGTAGATGCCAAACAAGAGCGGCCCCAGGACTAAACCCTGAGTTACTCCACTTGTCACTTGTCTGGAGCTGGATTTGGAGTCAGCTACTTTTACAGTGTGGGTTCTATCAGTAAGCTAGTTAGCAACCCATTGGATGATGTAGGGATTAATGCCCAGCTTAGTAAGTTTATCTATGATTCCAGAGTGGAGGATGGTGTCAAAGGCCTTGACAAGGTCTAGATAGGCTGTGTGGACCACCTTACCCTTGTCCATGGCTCTGCAGACTGATTCGAAGAAGTCAATCATATTCAGGAGACAAGATTGGCCCTTCACGAACCCAAACTGGGTGGGGTCCAGTGTTTGAAGGTTGCCATTGTCTTTGTTTATAAGTTCCACGATAATATGCTCCTTGGCCTTGCAGATAAGGCTCGTCAGATTGATGGGATGGTAGTTTCCGGGATCCAAGGTGGATCCCCCCTTGTGGAGTGGGATAACTGTAGCTCTGCACCACTGGATTAATAAAGTGGGAATTAAACTGATTGACAGTGCTATTGTGTTGATTTGGTGTTTTTGGGGTAGGCTATGTGGCATGTCCTGGACTTAGCAATGTATTAACTGGCACCCATAAGAGTTTAGGGTTATTAGAGTACTTGTTTTGGAGTGTACAGTAATAGGTTTTCTTATCATAGTTGATGAGATATTTTGCTATGTTTCTTACTGTCTGCAGGATTAAATGTAATCTGTTTTACTTTAAGTCCATGTTTTCCATGTTTTTTTGCTCTGTTTCATGATCTGTTTTGATTCTAAGGATAGCTGTTCAGCTGGGTTTGTTAACACTCTCTTTGATCTAAGCAGGGTGAGAAAGTCTAGGATTCTGAGGAAGACTGTGTTAAATTGTGTTGCAGCATCATCTAAAGGGAGGATCCTAAGTTATTCCCATTTGCTTTGATTAAGTGGGTTTATGAAATTTCTTTATGGAAGGGGGATATTTTTTAAACAGGGCATAGTGTTGATTTCTAGAGTACCTACCTTGCTGCATGACTGTGTAGATAGGTAGATGTTCACTTAGACTATCCAGAAGAGTGTTAGTTTCCCATACAGGATGGACTCTGTCAGTAGGCCTGTTGCACATAGTTGGAGTACTGATGAGTTGGGTGAATTTATAAAGCTGAATACTGTTAGTTGGACTGTTGGAATTTATTGTTTGCTAGTGTTACCTAATGTGATGGGTTTAACATAGGATGTCTTCAGGTATGGTAATATTATTACCTGGGGGTAGGTAGATTCCCGTGATGGCTATTTTTTTTTTTTTGAGTAGTGTCATTAGAATTTCAAAATCAGAAAGTGGATTAGTTTTAGAGAATAGAGAAATTTTGATACTATAGTTGTACAGTACTGTCACTTCAGCAGCTTTTTTTTTCTTATACTGTCTTATCATATAATACTGTACCCACAAGGTAGTATATCATCACTTTTTTGTATCATGGCACAGCAATGTTTCAGTGATTATGAGGACATCTGGGGAGTCAGAACTGAGTAGTCAACCTCTCCTGCAGCTCAAGGAGTTTATTATAAATGGTTTGTATATTTATATGAAATAAACAGAGACCAGGGACTGGCTGAGGATTTGTTTGGGTGGGAATGCTACTAATTTTAAGGTGTATTATTTAGTGTGGAAGTAGGAAGATTTGGTGAATGTTGTTGCTTAATTGTATTAACATGTACAGATAATGTGGGCAGATTTAATTTTTTTTTGGGGGGGGGGGGTCAGTCCTAGAGTTATGATAAATAGGAATTGTTGCTGTTTTTGACAGGTTTACTTGATTATATCCACAGCACTCCAGCACAAAATGCACCAGATAAATAGCCTACTCCACAAAACAACCAACAAGAAAAGCATAAAATGGAGCAGAATAAAACGATGGCCAACATTTATAAAAGTAAAACATCTATAATGGAATCCATTGCCACTATCAGCTCTCAGACAGTGAATGTTAAACACTGTATTTAAGGGACGAAGGTTTTTGATTAACAGTATCGTTTGCAAAAACAGTCTGTGTAACTGTGAAAGTGCTTACATTTGGATTCCATTAAAGATGTTTTACTTTTATAACTGTTGGCCATCGTTTTATTCTGCTCCATTTTATGCTTTTCCAGTTACTTGATTATATGGATATGCATGTGAGGAAGTAGATAAGGTATTATGACAACGTGGGAGGAGTCATGGTATGACAGTTTTGTATAAAGGTGGTACTTTTGGGCTCTGCGTATTGAATTCAGATATGATATCTATGCTAGAATGGAAAGAGATAGGACTAGTGACAGTTGTAGTGCAATCATTGGGTGTACTCTTTTTTATTTTCATTTTTATTTAACATTTGTTAGCTAAATAAGTTTGTCTAAAAGCCACAATGACAAGGAAAATAAAATATATATTTCTCTCACCGTCTCTTTCTGTATATATATATATATATATATATATATGTATATATATATATATAACTGCATCTATATCTATATATATATATATATATATATATATATATATATATATATATATATATATATATATATGTGTGTGTGTGTTTGTGTGTGTGTGTGTATAGACTGAAGTACTGAAATTAAAGGAAACTTGATGTTTACAGAGTCAAACACAAAAAAGTCATCCTTGCAGATGTTGACATGCTACTACACATGCACTATGCAACAATCTTGGTGTATGCAAAACTTAAGCTTAAAAAAATAAAACAAAACATTGTTTTTGAAGGGGGAGGTAAGCACTCCGTGCATTCTGCACATCCACTGCTAATTATATATACTAACTCTGAAATTGCACAACCTCAGGGAAAGGGAATACTTTCCTACCCCTTTACTGGAAAGGCTCACCCAGACTCTGCTACAGTTTGCTGTGAGGGAAAGTTTAGTTTGATTTTTATTGTTGTATTTTGTATTACTTTATTGCCTTTTTCTATTTTGTATACTGTGATTTGTTGTCTTTACACTGTGTTTTACTTGTATTCTGCTTTTAACTGCATATTAAAACTTGAAAATAGACCACAGTTCTGCCTCTTGTGATTCAGACAGAAATTTTTCCCAGCCTCCCACCTGGTTACTGCTGTGTTCTTAAACACCATTGACTTTCTGGTTCCCTGCCCCTTATGTTAATTTGACCATATATCTCAATTCCTTTCTACTTTTACTGGCTGGTATGAGTAAGCACAAAATTATCATTTTATGAAATCACTCCCCTTCAGCTATTTAAATTTATTGGCCATCCAACTTTGTTCCATAGTACCAGAATACAATAGTGACCACCCCCTTTCAATCTATCTTGCTGTTTTAAAAATAGTGACTCTATACTAAAACTTAACTTTTTACACAGGTAAAACTTAAGTTACCTGCTTTCACATCTAACTCTTCTGGTGCACACTGCAGTGTTTATTATAAACCATTTTTTCATCTTATCTTTAAGCAAGACCACCAGTTATTGGAGAGCCCACATTCGGCCTATCAGTAGTCATCTTGGGATTAGTGCTTCTTTTTTTCTCCTGGTGAGAGAAGGAGTGTACTTACATTATTTCCTGGAGAATGCTGATCACTAAAAAGCGTAATAACTGCTTTATAGGTGGCAGCTTGGAATCTGTACTCATATTCTGATCATGGTGAGAGTAGAAGCAGAGTGCATATATTCCTGACTCTTTCTGGTTGGAGAGTGAGTGCCTGCGCTTAACATACCTGATTGGTCTGGTTGCTGTTTGAGGTATCTTCCAGAAAAATGCTACAAGCCTGCAGACCCTAGCATCATCTGGGACAAGACTGCGGATCACCAAATAGGCCATGGCCTGCTTCTCTTCTTGGGATTGGTGCTAACATTTTGCTTCTGGGGAGAGAAGAAGCAAAGGAGTATTGTATCCCAACAGAGTGAAGTTGTCCTGAGACCAGCACTAGTAGTAGCCAGGCAGTAGCCATTCATGCGACTCCCCTTCTTTCATCATTCTCGTCAAGCTAATTATTTATTTTTCAGTAAGTACTACTTGATTTCTTTCTAACTTCAGAATATCTGCCTAAATACCTCATCCTTAAATTTTCAGGGTCTACATATTAGTTTCCCCTCAAGTGTTTGGCAGTGCTCTGTACAAACACAGACACCATGAGTGACATTTTTCCTGTAAAAGGAATATATATATCAGGAAACAGTTCCAGTACTTAGTAATAATGACCATCCCTCCTGGCATGTCTAAATGTCAGTTCCCTGTGCTTTCTCCTATTAACCTGGTGAACGTAGGCATTCTGAGGTAGTGTAGCAACTGCCTCATGTACACAGACAACTCTCTCCTCTTACCTCCCAACACTCAGAGTTGTGAAAGATGCACTTATATATCTAAACTGGAAGCCATGCACTCTCAAGCCAAGACTGGAATAGCAAGTCAAGAAAAGGTCAACACCTGTACCACACCACATGCAACACATTGCCCTCCAGAGCACCCACCATCACAGCTCTCACATAAAAACACAAACCACGCACCCACCTTTGTGGAGGCTGTCAGTAGAAATCTACCCAAACAGCAGAGACCTCCAAAGCAGAAACGCACTTGACCACCACTACACAGCACAAACCACAAGACACATAGCTCGCCTACACACTGTGCCCCTCAACCTAAGCCCCTAAGGCAAAACAGCTTACCCAATACACTAACCATAGGTGACCCGACAGTGAGGCACACTGATGTCCCACTCACTAGATTGAATAAGGAGAAGGCAACTGTCAGCTGTCTATCAGTTGCCAGAATCTGACACATAACACACGCACTCAGGTCACTCCACAACAAGTACAAGTATGACTCTGTCACTGTCCATGCGGGTGTGAATGACCTGAGACACACCTCCCTGGACTAAATGAAAAAAGACCTGGATGAGCTCTTGGATTATGTGGCCCAGGCAGGAATGACCCCAGCCCTGAGTAGCATCCTACTGTCGGCCAGAATGATACAGCAGTACAAGCAGAAAATGATTTACTTCAGCAAATTGCTAAGTTTCTGGTGTCATTCTAAGTGGATCCAGTATCTGTCTGCTTGGGATGAAATAACTGACAGACCTCGAAGCTTTGCCAGAGATGGCTTTCATCTGTCATCCCTGGGTTTCCAGATACTGGCTAAGGCTCTTGCCACCCCACAGTGCCTTTTTTAGGTGATGTTCCAAAGACCAAATTACCACCGTAACATCTATAAATAAATGTAATCTGAGGGTCATGCTGCTCAATGCTAGAAGTCTAAATCTCAAGATGCACTTGCTCAAAGCACTCCCTAAAATGGAGAACATCGATATTTGCGCTGTAACAAAGACCTGGTTTAAAGCAGCAGAAAACACCCCTGAGCTACCAGGATATAACTCATTCAACACCTTTCAGCCCCAGAACATGGACCAAATCTCCAAAGGCAGTGGTGTCTCCATATTCATAAAGGATATGCACACCTCCAGACTAGTAGCCCAGCATAACACATCTGAGATACTTCAGGTACAACTAACATTGGGTAAGATGGCAATTCAGGTCACAGCCTGCTATAGGTCCCCAGTCATGTCCCAAGACTCTCACTTCACATTCCTAAGCACCCTGGAAACTATTAGGTTCCAACCCAACACTCTCATACTAGGTGACTTCAACTATCCTTCCATCAATTGGGAAAAACTACTTATGCACCAATACACTGGCCCAATGCTTCCTGAAATTCATCAGTTCCAATGCCCTGGACCAGCCCATTCTTACCCCCACAAGAGGAAGCAACATCCTTGAACTGGTTATTACTAACATGGGCAACTGTTGCTCTACACCAATAGTCAATTCCTCCCTGGTTAGATCCGACCACAAACTAATCACCATGGAAATCCACATCTCAACCACACCCTCTGCAAAGGTAACCACGATGAAAAACTTATCGAAAGCTTACTTTGCGGTCCTAAAAACAGAGGTGGCTAACTTTATGGCATCCGTGTTAATGGAAAATACATGCATGACTGCTGAATCATACACCGATGCACTGTGCGAACACGTACATAAATGCATGGAACTAGCCATACTCAACAGAACCAAGAAAATCTCTTCCAAAAAAAGGAAGCCTATCTGGTGGGCCCCAGAGATTAATAAACTCTACAACAGAAGGAAGAAATTGTTGCAGAAAAAGGTGAAGTCCCAAGACTGGAAAAATTCCCTTATTAGCCTCAACAAAAATTGAGATCCCTCAACAAATCCTCTAAAGCCAGCTATGAAGGCAGAATTGCAGCAGACACTAAAAACAACAACAAAGCCTTTTATTGTTATATCAAAAATCTCCACGGCAATAACCAGGTTTGCTCTGAGTTACTGCACAATGGTACTTCCTATACTGAGCAAACAGATCTAGTCAATGTACTTGCTGACAGATTCACTGCCAACTTTACCCATCACTCCCCCTAAAGGGCCAATCACAATACCAGATGAATGCCAGGCACCCAGCATTACTGCAGCACAGGTTAAAGCTGCATTGTCCAAGGTCAAGAATACAGCTTCCATGGGACCCAACAATATCCCTGGATGTGTTCTACATGAACTACAAAATGAACTGGCACCACATCTGTGTGCCCTGTTCAATCACAGCCTCACCTCAGGCTTTGTCCCTACCGAATGGTGCACTGCTACAGTCATCCCGGTCCATAAAGGGGGAGTGACTGCAGACCCTGGGGATTATCGACTGATTAGCCTAACGAGTCTGATATGTAAAGCTATGGAGCACATCATAATGGACTTAATTAACAAGGATATAGGGAATTTCCAAACTCTATATCCCACACAATTTGATTTTGTGAAAGGTAGATCATGCCTGCTCAACCTGGTTGACTTCTTTGAGTCAGTCACCAGAGTTGTGGATGAGGACAAGGCAGTTCTTGCAGCCTGCCTTGATCTCGCCAAAGCCTTTGATACCATTCCCCACTCTGGAATTATTGAAAAACTCACCAAACTAGGCATCAACCCCTATATCACTAGGTGGTTTGCAAACTGGCTCACAGATAGAACCCACAGTGTGAAAGTAGTAGACTTCAAGTCAGACTGACGACCAGTCATGAGTGGAGTCTCACAGGGATCGGTCCTGGGTCCTCTCCTGTTTGGCATCTACTTCTCAGAAGTCCAGGTCAACATGGAGGGACTCTGGCTGACCAAGTTCTCAGATGACTACAAGCTGGGAGCCATTATTAACTCCCCAAGTGATGTAGAAATCCTACAGAAAGGCCTCACTGAGATCAACAACTGGTGTCAAAACCATGGCCTTAAGCTTAATGCCAAAAAATGCATCATCATACTCTTTGGGAAAAACTCAGTTCCCACTAATTACCACATCAATAGGAACCCACTGAACACTGAAGGTGTTATAAGAAATCTCGGGACACAGGTTGACAGCAACATTTCCTTCGAATCACCACATTGCCACTGTGGTCAGAACGTCCTTCTATGTGCCACATCTCATTAGCAAGGGTTTTGCATCAAGGAAGAAAGAGGTTATCATCTCTCTCTACTCTTCCCTTATTAGGCCAATCATCGAGTATAATGCCCCATTTGGCATGTACCTGACTAGACTCATGCAACACCTGGAAAGGCCACAAAAGTACCTCACAAAGAGGATTCTAGGCCTTAAACACATGTCCCACATGGACAGACTCAAAAAACTCCAGCTATTCTCTGTCTCATATTGTCTACTAAGAGGCAATCTCTGCTACATCTAAAGGAATACCAATCCCTCCACACAACACGATCCAGAGACCTCAATCTCATTACCACAATCAACAGAACATGCTGGAGGGACAGGTTCATAACCCAGAGACTGCCCATGCTCTGGAATAGACTTCCCATACATGTCAAGCAGACCACCTCACAGGCCCTCTTCAAGAGAAATCTTGATGTGTGGATTGGAAATAGAACATTCACCCCAGGGATCACTCCAGTGGCTCTACTTGATAGAGGCACTGGGAACTAATGTTTGGGGGCATGATGCCAGGACACTGCTATGGGCTAGGCTTGTAAAGGCTTCAAGGCCATTAGTCTAGTACAAATCTATGAACCTATAATAATTTTTCAGTCTCTCACACCTGTCAACTATCTGTGTTTGTTTGTGTCTTTCGGCTTTTCCCAGTTAGGGGTCGCCACAGCGGAACTCTGGTCCGCTAATGATTGGCAGTTGATTTTTATATAACGGCTTGCCAGGCCTGACGCACAACCTTCAAAGAAGGTACACCCATTCATGCATGTCTCCACACAGACGACGCTCTAGCTGAGAATCGAACTGGACAGTGTCTTACTGTGAGGTGACAACGCTACCGCAGCTCCACTATCTGTGTAATCTACCATATTTTCTCAGCTAAACAAATTTTGACTAATGACAGACTTGATGTATTTCAGTATACCATGTGTGTTTGTGTGTGTGTGTGTGTGTGTGTGTGTGTGTGTGTGTGTGTGTGTGTGTGTGTGTATATATATATATATATATATATATATATATATATATATATATATATATATATATATATATATATTGCACCCTCTAAAATTCTGCTATAAAGTATATCAACTCTGAGATGGCCAAACAGTATAGAAAATGTCAAACTCCCATACCCATAAGTGAAAGTAATGAAAGACTTTCTTACATTGCTTTTACAAAAAGAGATAAAAATAGTCATACAGCTGCATCCATTAATGTAATAAGCATCGACTTAATCCAGTAAATACAATATTCAACCAAATGTATCTCAGAATCAACTGAATGGAATCTAGGTAGACAAGCAGATAAATAGATAGATAGATAGATAGATAGATAGATAGATAGATAGATAGATAGATGGCAAGCAACCTATTGTAGCCAGGACAAGAACCATGTTTTTGAATGGTGGGAAGAATCCATTGTACCTATAGAAAATCCACACATATAGAGGGAAGCATGCAAATGCCACACAAACAAAGTCCAAAATTCAGAAATGAATTCCAGTCCCTAAAACTGTGAGACATGTATACATACGACTATAGCAACATGATACCAGACTTCAATAGATAAACAGAAAGAGCTATTCAGGAAGTGAAAACTTGATGAAAAATAGTATCAGATATAGATATGGGTGTTAGCTTATAGGTATGGGGGTTAGCTCGTAGGTGTGGGTGTTAGCTTGTAGGTATGGGTGTTAGATCGTAGATATGGGTGTTAACTTATAGGTATGGGTGTTAGCTCGTAGGTATGAGTGTTAACTCATGTCATATATATGAATACGCAGCACACTATCACTCAAAACCTAATTGCTAAGTCACAACTGATTCAGAAAGTAAATCACCTAAACAAAATCAGCCAACATCAGAATAAGTATTTTTGTAAGCAAGACATATTCCCTGCACCACCAAAGAGCAAGCAGGACCCCACACCTCAGTAATGTATTTATATTAACTGCAAAAAAGTGGATAAAGTAGAAATTCTTGATTAATGTTTAGAGCAGTCAAAAAGGAAGAAAGAGTTATCCGCCATTTTTACAAGTCCATGATATGCATTATGCAGAAATGTAAATTTGACCAGTTGTACACTAAAGATGCAAGGTCAAACAACTAGTCACTGTCAAGATGTGGGGCAACCACTGGACTGTAATTGTGCTGTTGTACAATATAGCCTTACCCCTATGTATAATCTCAATCTATCAATTACTAATGGTAGAAGATTAAAAAGTAAATTAACACCATCTTCAGATTTATTAGTGCCAGCAAGGAAAAATAGATGTATGAAGTAAATAAGCAAAGCAAAACAAAGCTGTTAAGAAGACTATCGGAACCGCAGAGAAGAGGCCTACTAGGAATCCAGTATCCTACAAGAGTCAGGAACATAAGCAAACTGTTGAAGTGAGATCCTATGTGGTTCGATTAAAAGGTTATCAGCAGAGCTATTTCCAGAACAAGGCAACCTAGACAGCTTTTTAAGACCTAGTGCTGACTGGGGGTCTTGGCCAGGCCATATATCATTATTGAAAAAAAAACTTGGAAAAAATTGAACAAAACTGCTGTTCTACCTCTTTAAGATTTCTTGGTGCTCTGTCTCTTTCATTGGCTCTGCGACCCTCATTGAACGCAGATCCAATGATATAAATCTAGAAATCTGACACTATTTTCTAAAGCAGGATACAGCATTTGTAGCAAGAGATGTACAATCCAGCAAGTGAAAGGTTCTTTTGCATCCAGTAAATGGGTGCAGGTTGTCATGCAGAGTCTAGGTACGCTACTGAAATGAAAGGAGTTTATTTTGCAGCAGCAGTGAGATCAATTGGAAGGCACACTTTGTTGTGTATCAGAAATAGTCTAACTGAGTATTGAAATCAGAACTTCTGTATAAATTCTCTTGCAGGATCCAATTGCACTACTGAAATGAGTTATTTTGTAGCAGCAGTGAGATCGATCAAAAGGCCCACTTCTGAGATCAGTTTAAAAGTGTGTGTGTGTGTGTGTGTGTGTGTGTGTGTGTGTGTGTGTGTGTGTGTGTGTGTGTGTGTGTGTGTGTGTGTGTGTAGCCTTAAGTGATCTGGCTTCCTCTTTAGGAATGGATTATGACTTCATTGCCATCATAGTCTCAGGTTCCCAGTTGTCTGAATTAGATAAACTGGGTTACTAACTGAAAATGAATAGATGGATGTTATGCATCATCTCATTGCCTTCCTGTAAGTACATCACTTAGTAATAATTTAAAGGCATTAAACACCGCAAAAGACTTTTCTGTCTATATCAAGCATTAACATGGATGCAGTATTTCTTGGAGACATTGCAATCATGTAGCAGTTCAACTTAAATCTATCAAATGATGATTTATGCATCTTCATAAAGACGTACATAAATTGCATTGTGAAAGTATTTCCTTTAAGTGGACTGCACTATAAAGTTGTCCTTATTAAGGAATGATTTGTTTGTTCTTTACCTTGTTGACCTATGCCTACCTTGCTTTACCTTTTGCTTTGCTGACTTTTTATTAATCAGCAGTTCACGTCTCTAAGAGCTATGCATCATCCTTGATTGTAGTTACTCTGAGTCATGACTATTATGCAACACAACTCCAGTTTTATTGGTAGTTCTTGAGTATTGTATTATGTCTTTGACACTCCCTTGAAAAAAGGACAGTTATCTAGAAACTGCTGGGGATTAATTAGGCAAGAAACAACTAAGTGACGAACAAGTAGTTATTATCTGCAAAATGCTTCAATGATTTAAAATCTTCTTTAAATGTTACAGTTACTTTCCAAAAAAATATCAAGTCATCAAATAAAATAATTGAAGAAAAACTGCCATCAACACTGCACAGTGTGATGCAGAGTTTTACATTCAGATCACAGTTTGATGGCACACTCAGATATGAGGTTGGTACAGGTAGAAAAATATAGCAGAAAATGCTAGGGAAGGGCCAGGTCCATTACCATGCCTAGGGTCCCACTTGAACCTGATCCAGCTCTGATCATCAACTTTATGGAAGAAACTAGGCATCTGATTAAGAAAAGAACTTCTAGTCCAGATAGTTTGATAGGCTGAAAAAGCAAAGTGTTTTATTTGTCTGTTTGTTTATTTGATTTTTGTAGTTGAAGACCTGACCGAATGGGGCAAAGCACTGATCCCTCTTGTCCATTTTGTTTTTTTTTTTGGCTCAGTGCAGAGGCAAAAGAAATGACAGTCTGTACATGAAAAAAATCAAGCAGTGCTTACTGACGTGATAAAATATGCAATTATAGCATGGGAGACTTTAGGATAATAATGCAAATATAATCTGATGATGCACAATGGTATTTTACAAAAAAGACACAGATAGATAAGTCTGATTAATAATGTTTGTAAGAAGAGAAATACATAAGTTAGGCTACAGGAGAAGAATGGATTCTATATATGGAATGTAGAACAAGAAAAGTCGGGTAGAACTGAGGGTAGAAATTAGGCTTACGTCATGGCTGGTAAGAAGGGAGGGATAGGCATATGATGGATAATATCAAAAATAAGGTTTTTTTAAAAAAAAATTAAATACTTTGACATTAAAAATGGCACATCATTATAAATACTTTGCCATTCGGCTGAGCCTAGCCTCAGCCTTCAGAAGCATGTGCAATGCACTGACTAAGGCCAAAGTCAATAGACTTCTCTTCCAGTCCAAGAAAATGTATCACTTTCTTTCTCTATTAGAATGAGCAGCTATATAGAAAGGAGTCTTATTTGGGCAGGTAATGGAACAATTGAAGGAAGCTGTAAGAAGTCTTTCCTTAGTGCTAAATATCATGTTTTGGAGCTTCTTCATGCTTAGAATTAGTTTATATGTATGCAAAAGATTATAAAAGTTTTGCAAGTTTGTTTTAATTTGGTCTTTGATTATAGAAGATATGAGTAAATGGTGGAAGTTGAACAAGGGTGATTGTGAGGTGGAGTTCAGGGAAGAGTTAAAACAGGCACTGGGGGGCAGTGAAGAGTTACCGAATAGCTGGAAAACTACAGCAGAGATGGTAAGAGTGGCATCTAGAAAGGTGCTTGGTGTGACATCTGCACTGAGGAAGGAGGACAAGGAGACCTGGTGGTGGAATGAGGAAGTACAGGAGTGTATACAGAGGAAGAGGCTGGTGAAGAAGAAGTGGGAATGTCAGAGAGATGAAGAAAGTAGACAGGAGTATAAGGAGATGAGGAGCATGGCAAAGAGAGAGGCGACGAAGGCTAAGGATAAGGCATATGGAGAGGTTTATGAAAGGTTGGACACTAAAGAGGGAGAAAAGGACCTGTACCGATTGGCTAGACAGAGGGACCGAACTAAGAAAGAAGTGCAGCAGGTAAGGGTGATAAAGGATAGTGAGGGAAACGTACTCCCAAGTAAGGAGAGTGTGGTGAGCAGATGGAAAGAGTACTTTGAGGGGCTGATAAATGAAGAGAATGAGAGAGAGAGAGAATGTTGGATGATGTGGGGTTAGTGAATCAGGAAGTGAAACAGATTAGCAAGGAGGAAGTACGGACAGCTATGAAGAGGATGAAGAATGGAAAGGATGTTGGTCCAGATGACATACCAGTGGAAGCATGGCGGTGCTTAAGAGAAATGGCAGTGGAGTTCTTAACCAGAATGTTTAATGAAATCTTGGAAAGTCAGAGGATGCCTGAGGAGTGGAGAAAAAGTGTTTTGGTACCTAGTTTTAAGAATAAGGGTGATGTGCAGAGCTGTCGTAACTACAGAGGGATAAAACTGATCAGTCACAGCTTGAAGTTATGGGAATGAGTAGTAGAAGTTAGGTTAACAAGGGAGGTGATGTTTAGCAATCAGCAATATGGTTTCATGCCAGGAAAGAGTACTACAGATGTGATGTTTGCTCTGAGACTGTTGATGGAGAAATATAGGGAAGGTCAGAAGGAATCGCATTGAGTCTTTGTGGACTTGAAGAAAGCATATGATAGGGTGCCTAGAGAGGAGTTGTGGTATTGTATGAGGAAGTGAGGAGTGGCAGAGAAGTATGTAAGAGTGGTACAGGATATGTACAAGGGTAGTGTGACAGTGATGAAGTCTGCAGTGTCAGTGACAGATCCATTTAAAGTGGAGGTGGGATTACATCAAGGATCAGCTCTGAGCCCTTTCTTATTTGCAATGGTGATGGACAGGTTGACAGATGAGATCAGACAGGAGGCCCCATGGACTATGATGTTTGCAGATGACATTGTGATCTGTAGTGAGGGTAGGGACCAGGTTGAGGAGACCCTGGAGAGGTGGAGATATGCTCTAGAGAGGAAAGGAATGAAGATCAGCAGGACTAAGACAGAATATGTGTGTGTGAATGAGATGGAGGATAGAGGAATGGTGAGGATGCAGGGAGTAGAGTTGGCGACGGTGGAACAGTTTAAGTACTTGGGATCAACAGTTCAGAGTAATGGTGAGTGTGGAAGAGTGGTGAAGAAGAGAGTACAGGCAGGGTGGAATGGGTGGAGAAGAGTGTCAGGAGTGATTTCTGACAGACGGGTACCAGTAAGAGTGAAAGGGAAGGTCTACAAGAGGGTAGTGAGACCATCTATGTTGTATTGGTTGGAGATGGCATTGATAAAAAAGCAGGCATCAGAGCTAGAAGTGGCAGAGTTAAAGATGTTAAGATTTGCACTGGGTGTGACAAGGATGGACAGGATTAGGAATCAGTATATTAGAAGGTCAGCTCAGGTTGGACGGTTTGGAGACAAAGTCAGAGAGGTGAGATTGCATTGGTTTGGACATGTGCTGAGGAGGGATGATGGGTATATTGGGAAAAGGATGCTAAGGATGGAGCTGCCAGGTAAGAGGAAAAGAGGAAGGCCTAAGATAAGGTTTATGGATATGGTGAGAGAGGACATGCAGGCGGTTGGTGTGACAGAGCAAAATGCAGAGGAGAGGAAGAAAAGGAAACAGATGATCTGCTGTGGTGACCCCTAATGGGAACAGCCAAAAGAGAAGAAGAGGATTATAGAAGGTGTGAGTTGGATCGGATTACATAGAAACCCCTGCATAAAGTATAATTGGGATATATGGTTTGTCTGTAGGGAGGTGGCTGAGAAAAGGTGAGAAAAGGATGCCTGACAGTATTTGATCATGTGCTGTACACTTGGGAAGTGGAATAGGATAGAAGAAGATGTTCCAAGCTGAAGCCATGCTTTTGTAAGGTCAACCTAAAGTATACCAGTCAGTTGATTTTTGTTTATGTTGGTAAATATGCCTTCAGTAAAGGTTTACAATGTAGCCATAGTACTTCTACCTGATCAGAATCCACACTGTTTTGGTGGTCCTGTAGGTAATTTGAGAAATAAATGCAAACAGTTTTCTCAAATATTTTCCCTAGGGAAGGTAAACTACAGACAGGTTGGAATTCTTTGCCTCAGACAGGTGTGGATGTTTTTGGAATGGGCTTGGCTTTGGTAGTTACCCATTGTGGTGGTATAAAGTTATCAGAATGACTGGAGATCCAAGATGGTGGGCATCTAAGAGGTACCCTGTCCTGCAGCTCCGGCAATTACCTTTGATTTTGGCTTTTTAAACCATACAGGAACGAGCTGAGAACATACTATGCGCTAAATCCATAAATAACCAGTTATAAAAAGGCGATCAGAGACTTCATTAACATCGGGGCTGACTAAGAGAGCCATAAACATATTTTTGCTTGTGCATCTGATCCGGCACGTGGCTATTAGAGGCCCTAACTTCAGCACCATCCTAACTGACAGCTCCGGTAACCTTCGCAAAATGAGTAAAATACCAAGAGAATCGGAAAGTATGGACACCCAAACAACCAAATCTAAATTCTCAGCCATCAATACTTCCCCAGAAAAAGAGACTAAAAGGCTGAGATCATCCAAACAGTTATCGGAGCACTCCAAAGAACCGGCTAGGCAGAACCCAGAAAGCGCATCGGTGATGGATGAATTAAAAAAAGCGCTCACTCCTCTACAAGTAGCAATTGAAGATCTGACATCCAAAGTTAACACAGTTAATACCTCACTACACAAAATTATAGACAGGCTTGAGCTGGTTGAAGACAGATCCAAAACAAATGAGTTAGAAATACAATCTATGGCAGAATCCCTCCAAGAGAAGGATAAAGCTATTAAGTCCATACAATCCAAACTAGTGGACCTAGAGGCACGTAGCAGACGAAATAACTTGATAATCAGGGGCTTAAATGAGAAATACGAACATAGCCAGCTTATGGAGGTAGCAACACAAATATTTAAGGACTTATGTAAAGATACTGACCCAGTACATAATTTTAGTATGGAGAGGGCCCACAGAGCGCTTCGGAGCCAGCAAGCAGCCTCCGCACCAAGACCAGTCTACATCAAAATGCTTCACTTTCAAGACGTACAACTTATTTTGTCAACCTTTAAAAAAAACAAGAGATTTACATGGAATAACCAACAGTTAATATTTACACAGGATCTTCCATTTGAAATCCGAGAGATGCGACGCAAACTTGCCCCATACTGCGCTGATCTTATACAAAAAAAAATTAAATTCCAAATGAAGTTTCCCTCAACATTGTCCTTCACACACCAAGACCTTAAGCTATCGGTCTCATCCCCGAACGAAGCTAGAGCAGTGTTCCTCAAATATTTTGGAGCAGACCCCTCCAACTAGCTACACATTGCCAAACAAGTAATATATACTTGCAAATCAAGCCCTTGTTACTCTGCAGTAAATAATACGCACCTTGCAAGGTGGAAAATGTAGGATGAAAATAAATCTTTCTTTATATTGTATGGATATGCTGATTTAATCCTCAGGAACCATGTATACAGGACTAGCAGTTGAAAATAGGCTTCTTGAAGGTGACACACAGGTAGCACTAATTGGTGCACGTACAGGAAGAGACTCGCGTTTCCGTTGGACTTACATGCTTGCACTGGATTGATCTGCGAACCTAGACTGGACTATAGCAGGGCATTCATCTTCCCCTTTACGGAAACCATCGGTCATGGAGTCGCTATACATATACGCTCATTTCATGCCTGCTTCCCATATGTATTGACCTATTAAGAACTTAATAGGCTAATAGCACTGTTCGTTGCCTTGTCATTCTTATGGATACTTATTATTGTCTGAGACCCCCGATGAAGAGATCCGGGTATGGTATACCAAATTCCAAACACAATATTGCTCGTTCCTGAACAGAACATATTATACTTGCTGTTTTGACTAATTGCATATAATTAAGATACAACTATTGCAACTTTGTGCTAAGTAGTAATACTTTTGTTAGCATTTTACTGGAAAGTATTTTTTCTACTTTTTTATTCTTTTACTCTGCAAATATAAGCCTTTTAACTATAGCTTTGTCATAAGACTTGTCGGATGTTGATAGGACGTTATGTAGGGTCTGGATGTCTGAGATTGGACCTGGTACGACCTTGTATAAGTTGTGTAAATATTATTTCAATTCTGTTGTATATAGTATAGTTAATATAGTTAAAAAGGTTTTTTATTATACATGTCTAACTACAAGTTTTCACATATACATCTTCTCAATAGTTATAGGGGTATGGGTAGGCATGGTTAGAATATTGAGAGATGTTAGTGCCATTGTTCTACAGTTCTCTGACCAAACCCTATGGGATATAAGTGTAGATGCCACTTTTTCATTATTCCTCATCTGTGCAATGCTACATAAATATTTACATAAGTATATGTACAGAACTGTCTCTTCTCATTTCTGCTTAGAATACCTAACCCTATTATACTTAATATGATGAATACTGTGACAGTATCCTCCTGGAATGTTAGGGGTCTCAATAACGTGGGGAAAAACAAGTTAATTATGCACTTGATTCTAAAAGCTAAATGTGAGGTATGCTTTCTACAAGAGACTCACTTACTAAGCACTGATTGGGCTCCTGAAAGTAAAAAGCCATGGATTAGGGACATTATTTTCTCGGGCTCGACCAATAACTCTAAGGGAGTCGCGATTATTATTAAGAAGTCTTTTCAAGCACAGATCATCTCGAAGGGTAATGACCAAGATGGCAGATGGTGTTATTTTATGTTTTCAGGCAATAGACAACCCGATATTATTTCTTAATGTTTATGGTCCATGTTCTGAACAATCAGATTTTATTATGATGATATATAATTTACTACTTAAATTCCCAAAACACCTACTAATAATTGGAGGAGATTGGAATATGGCTATTAACCCTCAAGTAGATTGACTGGGTAGACTTGGCCCAAGAAATTCAGTACCTTGCAAAGCCCTACTTGACCTGATTGAGGATTTGGAATTAACTGACCTGATTGCCTATAATACTAAAATGTATGACTATAAATATAATTACTTTACCTACTTCTCTAGCTGTCACAAATCATGGTCCTGAATTGATTATTTCCTAATTTCAGACTACTTCAACACTAGAATAATCAAATTCTCAACAGAACCCCGTTTCTTATCGGACCATTCAAGGATAACGCTAGAAATAAATTTAACACAGAATCCAATTAATATAATTCCCACTTGGTCCTTGAACCCAAATCTCCTACAAGACAAATCCCTAATCAGTGAGATCAACCTAGTTTTAAAAGACCTCTTTAGTACTCAACAAGATGAAAGTATTATCTTCGATATCAGATGGGCCGCAGCTAAAGCTGTACTCAGAGGAATTTTTATTAAGAAAGCGAGCTTTCTTAAGAAAAAACGTGCTAAAAGGTTAACTGAACTACACCAGGATATTACTAATCTAGATAAGAAGCTAATTGATAATTACTCTGAAAACACAGAAAAGGAATTAATTGCAAAACAAAAAGAGCTGTCTGAATTTCACCAATCCAACCTATCTATATGGGAATATAGATGTATAGCTAAGTACTCAGAATATATACAAACCCCCTCTAAATCATTAGCTAGCTTAATCTTTAATGCACCTAGATCTCCCAGAATTTCTTGCCTTCAATACAACAACCAATTATACAGATCGGATGAAAATATTATTCAACTTTTCCATCAGATATATTCTCAAACTTACAATAACAATAACTTTATGACTACCAAAGAAGAGATGAAAACATTTTTAAAAGAGATTACCTTCCCATCAGCTACCGAACCACAAAGAAACCTACTAGCATCCCAGATTATGACAAAGGAAATCCTAGAAGCTATTGATAATCTGAAAGTAGGGAAGGCCCCGGGACCGGATGGTTTTTCCCCCGAATTCTATAAGGCATTTAAAGAAACTCTAACCCCTATTCTTTTAGAACTATTTAAATCCTTGACCAACCATGGCATCAAAGACCCATACATTAATGATTCTAGAACTATCCTGATTCCCAAAAATACATCAGACACTACAAACCCCAATAACTACAGACCGATATCACTTATGAATGTGGACATTAAGATCCTTTCCTCCATTCTAGCTAATAGACTGAAAAAAGTAATGGAGGGTTTAATCTCCCCTGAACAGGCTGGCTTTGTGAGAAATAGACATACATGGGATAACACCATAACACTAGAATCTATAATAAAAATAACTAAACAAGATCCTAACCCCAGATACGCCTTGATTCTGGATGCTTGCAAAGCCTTTGACAGGGTGAACTGGAACTTCCTGTTTCTAGCTCTCGAGAAATTTGGTCTTCCACCGGAATTTATAAATCTTATTAAGACTTTATATAATAGTTCAAAGACCCAGCTATACATAAACAAGAAACTCTCAAATCCGATTAAAATCACCAATGGAACCAGACAGGGCTGCCCCTTATCCCCACTACTGTTCAATCTATACTTAGAAGTTTTGCTCTTGTTCATATCACAGAAATCTTACCATACTATTCCTAGAATCTGTAACTCTAATATTAGATTTACTGCCTTTGCAGATGACCTGAATCTGTACTTTATGTATCCCTTAACTGACGCCATGAAATTAATTAACTATCTGGATGCCTTTGAAGCAATTTCAGACTTTAAGATCAATGCCAATAAATCTAGTATTTTTCAAATTAATCCCTTAGCACATAAGCCCCATCTTTTCCCGGTTTTACCTATTCATACTAGTCATTCTCTAAATTATTTAGGTGTCTCTTATGATCATTCATATTCACCTGTTCTGCAAGCTAACCTAAATAGAATATGGACCACTATCTCACAGGATATGAAAAGATGGCAAACATTTAAACTCTCTACACTTTCAAAAATCTCTATTGTCAAAATGAATATTTTGCCAAAAATTCTATATCAATACAACTCATCCCTATCCCCGGTTGCAACTACCTTTATTAAGAAAATACAGAATGAAATTGCAAAGTTTGTATGGTACCCAAAGTCAGTGAGAATGTCTTATTACAAACTCACATTTCCTAAATTAAGAGGGGGCATGGCGATGCCCAATCTCATTCTATATTACAGAATTACTCATGCTAATAGGCTTTTAGCAATTGCTAATTACACTCCTGGTTCCACCCCGTGGACTCCCTTATGGATTAAAATTTGGTATAAACACACTCTTAATAACAACATTAATCCCAGAGCTTTACCTTTTTTGGCGAAAACTTCAACTAGAGGGACTAAACTACACAACGTATTAAGAAGTCTAATCGACAACTTTCAGGAACTATTCAACTCCTTAGGATTAGGTAACGCTTTCTTACTACTTCAACCCCTCCACCTCAACCCTAATATTAAACTAGGAGGACAGGTGGTTAACTTGAATAAACTTCCCCTAATTAAAGATCTTACGGTGTGGGATTTTTGTAAGCTTAAACATCTCTCATTGACAGAACTTAGAGAAACACTTTCTCTGTCTAAAGCTTATACCACCACTTTGAGACAATTAAAGGAACTCACCTCAACTTTCTTAATAAATCAACATAACGTGGATACGGAAGTTAACATAATTAAACAGCTTCTACTAAGTCTAGGTTCCAAGAAACATATGATTTCTATTGCATACAAAGCATTTTCTGTATATTTATACAGAAAAGAACTTAATTTTGCTGACTTTTGGAATAAACAAGATTTTACAATATCCCCCCAACAAAAACTGGATTCGATAAAACTCACACTTAAACACTCCCCTTTTAAGAAGTTCACGCTTACTCAATTCATGATTATTAATAATTTATATTATACCCCAACTCACTTAAATAAATTTAACTCATCTGTATCCACTGTTTGCCCCTGTTGTTCACACCCACGTGCTGACATTATCCATATTTTATGGTTTTGTAAATATGCCCAAAACCTATGGTGTTCTCTTAAGGTCAGACTAAGTAAAATGGGTTACCATAAGTCGACATTATCTTGGGAAATGGCCTTACTACATATTACTAATATAAATCTGTCACCTCTACGACTTAGGCTACTGATTAATGTCTGTCTTCTAATTAAGTTCTATATTACCAAACACTGGATGGATCGCTCAAAGTTATCTTGGATCAGTTTTAGGAATATGGCAATTACTTATATTACCTCCCAGAAATTGATTACTATGAGTCCGCGCAAAAGATCTGAAAATCAGAATCTATGGAATTCTCTTTTTTTACTCCTTGCTGAAATTTGATTGTTGGGAACCCAAATATATGATTTATACATAAAGAGAGATCTCCTTATTGCATAAACTCTATTGAAGGTCAGAGTTAGTAAGATTTACCAATTTAAAGCAATGGCACTTTGTATATATTGTGTATATAGTTTGTGTATAACAGTAGGCTCAAATGATACCTTATCCTTTGTTTCTAGTTTTAATACTTTAATGCTTATGTATCGCTGATATGATGTAACCATTGACTTCTGTTGTTGCATATAAAACTGTAATAAAGAATTTAAAAAAAAAAAAAAAAAAAAAAAAGTTATCAGAATGACAGATGATAAATATGTACATAACATCGAGCAGGATATAATGTTGTCAGAGTGAGATGAACCAGATTGGAAGGAAGGTTATTTATGCTTGATATATATATATATATATATATATATATATATATATATATATATATATATATATATATGTCTGTGTGTGTGTGTGTGTGTGTGTGTGTGTGTGTGTGTGTGTGTGTGTGTGTGTGCATGTGTGTGTGTGTATATATATATATACATGTATTTATATATTTGTTTATTTATTTATGTATTTTATTTTATTTATTTATTTAATAAAAAAAGTGAGGTGAGTGAGTCTACTGAGGGATTGGGGGGATGTGGTAAATTATGAGGTAAAAACATGAAGAAGATAAGCCTGTTCTGTCTGCAGCAGTATCCAGGCTAGCAGAACAATCCCAGTTGTATCTTAATACATATGTTTAGTCCACAATGTTATACACATCAAATGCATTTTTGTTTCATATTGTTTTGTTGGCACCTCACCCATTTATCAGTACTTTCCTTTATCAGAGTTCAATATGTGTTGTCATATATTAATTTATTTTTTGGGGGTGGAGAAGTTATTATACATACATTTCTCATGATGGCATATATAAGACTGAGGGATTCTAGAGAATAAGTTTACTCAATTTTTTATTTGTGGGTAAGAGATATCATGCAACAAAAGAAAGACATACAGATGCCAGGACAGCTCACGAACTTCACACATGCAGTATTGTGGAGTCAGAACACTCCATCATGAATACAGCATTATACAGTAATGGCACGTAGCCATGAAAAAACGAGCAGGCTGATTGGACAGCTCAACCAGCATGCCCATTGTAAAATAAGTATATACCAACAGAAAAAAGTCCAGCTGCTGAAGTGCCATTGAGCAGCTAAATTCTTCTGTTAGCATATGCTTAGGAAACGGAGAATAATTAGGTATGTTCTGCAAAACTAAAGAAACAGAAACATATCTGATCTTCCTTGTATTGCTGTACATCCCTACTAAAATTTTGACAGTCATACTTCTCAACTGTCAAGATTTTCACAGAATGTCCAGATTTTTGCCTAACAGTTTTTGTCTATTCCACATAAAAAATGTATTTTCTGGCAAGCCACTGGGCATAGAAGTTATTAAATAATAACAGACATTTGAGGTCCAGGCTTCATATTCTTCAGAAAATGCATGCTAAAACAAACTGCTTATAAGAGCAATATGTAAAATCCATCCCTATTTTTGGACGTTTGTCCCCCATTATGTTGGGCTTTGTCCAGGTTTCTTGCATTAAGATATTATAAAGGCAGTCAAAAAAAAAATAGCAATGGAGATTCTCGTATCTCCCTTTCTTCTCCTTAACAGCATGGATGTATTGTGCAAGCGTGGAAATGTAAGTCCCGTATGCATTCACAGTATATCAGCAAACAAGGAAGAATGCTGAGGAACACTACAGTGCAGTTACACAAAGACATTATTTAAGAATGGTCAGCAACTTCTTTCTTAAATAATGTTACTGTATAATAGCAATACCCCACGAGTGGGTGTGGGAGTCACAGGATTTGCCAGGGCTTCGCTCCTGTGATCAAATCACTTCAGCTGTGGGTAAATCCCGTGAAACCCATACTCTGTCATTGGTTATTGCTAAAATATCAGCCACCAAGGCACATTATTGCCATAATGGATATCCGTTAGTCCTCCTTAGTGGCATGTACTTGAATAAGTCGCAACGTACATCCTGTGAATGAGGTACCCATGAATAGCCCACTCCAGTCACAAAGGCAGAGAGCAGAAAAGTGTCCATTAGGCTGGGATAAATACAAAATTTCCATGAAAACATTGACCAGCAGTCAGAAATTAAAACTTTCTGAGCAAGTAACTCAGGCTGGGATACACAGTAATGTTCTATAATATATAGCACATGAATGTATACAGTTTGGCCATGCACAGGGCTATAAGGATTTATAATCCTATTTTTCCCCACCATGCAGAGAGGGAAGGTGTATGGGAAATGAGCTTGTATGAGATTCTTATGTTCATAGGTACTTATTATGCTATTGATCTACAAGGATTTTTTAAAAGCCCAGCCATACAGTCTCATGAAGTTATTAACCTTTATGTTTTTAGACTTAATAACTCAGGCGAGCAGAATATTTACATGTCATCACTATTCACAAGCAGAACCAGACCAGGGTCAGTTGGGGCCCTCATCAGGATAATGGGCAGGGGACCCAGCCCTTCTACTTGGCTTTCTCTCCCCAGTTAGCATAAAAAATGATTCAACCCATCAGTGTGCATACTGTTTTTTTCTGTCTGAGGATGCCCTAGTTGGGTGAAAGCGCTAAGTCAGTTGTGTTTGTACTTGTTGTTTGTCCTATTAAAGCTGATGGTGGTTTTACTTTTGGTTCACCAGATTCAATAACACCTACACTAAGTGTACGTGATCTGTATTCAAGAACATTCCAACCACATTTTTTTTTTTTTGCTTTCTAGTCACTCAGAAATAAGATTACACTAAGTGGACATGTAATCTGCACTTTGGGGTAACCTTTATGAATCACCCTCAGCATTTAAAGCTGCAAGAAAATCAGTAGAGAAGCTAAAATTAGGAGGAAGAAGGTGTAAGTTATGCTCATGTTGTCTGTAAATTCAGAATGGCGTACACTTAGTGTACACTTAGTGTAGACGTTAATGAATCCCAGGGAAGTTTTATTTCATAATGCTCCTGCTTATTACAGTCAGTTCTTTCCATTATACTATAACTACTGTGAGATACAGGAAGGAGCCAAGTATTCATATACACACAGATCTGATCATCATTCACAGAAACTTGTATGACTATGTACATACAAACTGGATGTTTACTTATGAAGAAATGAAAGACCAAATACAAAAGTAAGGACTTTGAAGTGTACTTCAGCATGGCACTATGTAAACCATCCATTGCAAAGTATTACTGCCCCCATGGAAACCCAACCTCTTAGACTAAAGAATCTGAGACAAACACCGTAAATAAGAAACAGATTTAAATATCGGTCCTTCATACTTAGAAAGGTGCGAGCAAAGCAGGTTTCACGTACATTTTCTGAAAAAAGTGAAGTCTGAAATTTGAGTCTGCAATTATTTAGTAAGTCTAGTCTACAACACTTTTCCAGAAAGCCACAAATTTTATGAGGAGCACACTATATATATATATATATATATATATATATATATATATATATATATATGATGAAACAAGCAAAAACAAATAGGGATAGTTGAGAATCACATACATAGTTTCAAACACACTCACACTCATGCACACTGATACACACACACACACACACACACACACACACACACACACACACACACACACACACACACACATTTTCTTCTACATTACATAACATCTGCATTCTTGTGATTCAAGGTCTAGACAGTTTTAGTCTGCCTCTACAAGTTCATCCTCATTAATGCTGCTGTGGCTGTTTCAAACATCCATGACTGCTTTACTGCCAGTCTTTATTAGGCTCAGACGAGGAGCATTAACACTGTTAAAAACTGTGTAGCAAACCCTTCCTGTATCAAACTTTCCCTTAAGTTCCAGCCCTTACTTTCATTTCACTGACATTATCTTCATTTAGCTGAAGTCTTCTCTCACTGACTCTTCCTTTGAAGCAATGAAAGAAGACTTCCTGTAGCTTTTACTCAGCAAAACAGGAACAAACAAATGGGGGTAGTCAAATCAGTAGCTAAATGGAATAGGTCAATTGTGGAAATGAAGGACTTTGTTTCCTTTTTTTTTTTTTTTTTTTTTTTTTTTTTAACATTTACTGGGACCTCGAGCAAACACCAGGCCCTAGGCAATTGTCCATGATGAACAAGGGAGCTATATCACAAGTGAACTTGTGGTTACCTATCCGATCATGTAGTTATGTTTGAATACTGTAAAGTACTTTGCTTTATGTGAAATGGAAGGTGATTCTAAAGAAGTGCTTGCTATTCTCTGTGATACATATCTATCCCTCCAACATGTTTTATTTACATTGTAAAAGAGAATTATATTTCTTGAGCAGGTATTTATGCCTCCATTGGATTGAGGATGTGCAGTAGGTCTTACTGGATGGAATCTGTTGGAGCTCTATCAAATGAAGCAGAGATCACCTCTCAGTAATATGTATGACACTGAAAAAAGGGAAAAGATTTTGAGATGACCCTCATAGTTTTGTAATATATGTCTTTGTTTTTTCTTAATAAAAAAGCATTGTGGTGATTCAAGTTGTGACAGATTTTTGGGCAGGTATACACTGAAGGGGGTATTATACTCAATGATTTGCCTGATGAGTGCAGAATACAGTGGAATGATCACATCTCTGGACATGGACACCATACACTTAGGAATAGATGTGCAATAAAAAAGGACTTTCTTACAATAGTCGATATGTGGTGATTGAAGGACAGTAAATTGTAGATGTAGGTTTCTAGGTCCCTAACAAAGGCAGTTGACGGTCTATATCAATTTCCTTGTCCCTAACTACTATAAAATGTAATGCCAATATATGCAAGGGCAATACAGCCACACTTCATATTCATAGGTGGAAGAGGTTGTGCACAAGTCTGTGAAGCACTATAAAAAAGCAAATTAGTCACAAAGTGTGCGAGTTTTGGACACCTAAGTGCTCATGGTCATGACAGCTGTCATGTGGTAGTATTTACTGATACTCAGTGCCACCATCTCTCTTCCGTTTGCATGTTGAGGCATCGGGTGGCACAGAAAAAACAATACTAACAGAGGAAAATATTTCTAAGTTTAATGGAACTGAAATTATCCAATGTTTCCATGTAGTCCACAGTATTATACAGGGATCAGTTTATATGTATCTTTGACATGCAAAACTGCATAGCCTACTTGTCTATGTGAGCATCAATGTACTTATATATCACTTGCAATCCTAGCTACAAGGACCATTACAAGAGAGACATATTAGACATATCACAGGTCTCTGACTTTAGAAAACTTAAAACATTCTTGGAATTAATTCTTCTGTATATGTATGAGAATATCTTGTTTCCCAGCACACAACAGACAGCCACCACCATGAGTGGTAGTTATGGCATCAGCTGTCTCTCTGAGGTACTGAGTCAGGCTCCATTTTAAAATGTCTGACTTGCAATGCTGCATCCTGAAATGCCACAAAAAGACCAAAAATAATGACAAGAGTGAATATCCAGCATTGTTCTTCGCCTCAAAAAAAACAAAAAGAAAAAAAGAAAAAAAGGGAATATTCGAGAACAGGCAATTTTGCAGTTAGAATATGTGAGTCTGGATTTTCGTTATTCAGCGTTCACATTATGGTACTTGGCATTGTGAGTCTTGGCAATTCAAATGGTTACCACTGAGTGACATAGACAGCACATATACAGCAATACAGGTCCTACATAGTGCAGAGTCACAAAGATTTATGAACAGAAAAAGCTACATTTCCCTGACTCTCTGATAGTGCACAATTCACATGGCATGATAAACAATTTACCTGCACAGTATCCTGGCAGAGAACCATCTTGACTTACCTAAGGTCATTTCACTGAGTCCTAACACTGCACAACCACATGACTGAAAACCCCTTTCAATAACCCAGAAAAAAAGCTTTATTGGTGGGGTCAAGTCCTGCTGCACATCCCCTGTGTGGGGTCCCCCACATACCCTAAACTAACATATACTAAGTTCATGGAAATGCAAACACTGGCAAAAGGGCAAAGTCAATGAATGGTAAAATTTATTTTTCAGTGATATTACTCTGTGGTATTGGGACTCACACTAGTAACTCTCAGGTAAGTGTCTTTCTGACAGTTGCACTGATTTCCATATACGGCATACGTGACAGCTGTTTCACCACTTCCTGCAAAATGACATTCCACAGGGTCATTTATTTGGTAAGCACAAGTCCTATGGCCATATAAAATGTATAAATCTACATAGATAGCATATGCAACTAGTGACACTATATGTCCCTACTGGGTTCAGATGATGATACCTATTTGAGCCCTTACTAATGGTATCTATATGAAACCAAGGAAGCATTGATGAACTGCAGTACACTGTGGCACATACAGTAACAAAAAACATCACTGAGAATTTGTTTGGTCAGCTGAAGTCCACTTCTACTGATTTGATACATCTGACAGGCAATGCAGTATAAACAAGCCAAAGCATATTAGATATTTGTAGCATGTGCCTTGCTATACAATATGAGCACAAGGACATAGACAGAGCAGTCTAGTTCAGAAACACACATAAGCTACTTTCAAGCAAGGTACAGCAACCGCATCTGCTGATAAGAGTGAGGAAAAACAAAAGCATGCAGCACCTACATAACTCCAACTCTCCCAGACTGCAGCAGGCACAATGCATGGCAGCCCACATGAACTGAAGATATGTAGTTTAGAAATCAAAGACTTGATGAGTGCAGCAGTCTCAACCTGTAGAGGTTACAAATCTGGATAAAAGCTCTTGATAAGCAGGTAAATCAGGCCAAATACCTGGACAGCCAATTAGCAATGAATTCACATATCTAATACCACAGCTCCTTCCACTTCCAATAGATCTGTCTGATACCACCATTCGGAAACATGTTTAAAAAGTTATATAATAAAAAAAAATGGTATTTATAAAGCAATGCAAAATATAAACAAAATAAACATACTTTGTTCTGATTTAGCTGGCTGACTAGTAAGAAGTAAGCTAGAACAAATGCATTTTAGGTCTACAGATCTTATTCTTAAAGAACATTTTCTAATAATCCACACGTACTTCTCATTTCACCTGTAATACTGATTTTCAAATGCTCGTCTACTACTCACCCTAAGTGTTTTAAGCTGTTGTTTCTGGATTAAAGGGTGAATCATTTCCTCATGGTTGCACTGTATATTAGATAGACATTGAGACAGGACTGAAACCCTTTAATGCACTAGAGCATGCCATCATCTTAAACTTAAGCAGTACACTGCTGTATATAAATAAGTTTTATAAAAGGTTCATTATTGAAGTATATCAATAGCAAAATAATGATCAGAGCAGAAAATCAGTTGTCGTTTGGCAAAGATAATATAAAATATGTTTTTTAGCAAATTTCTGCAGGTATTCCAGTATATAGCATTAAAAATGTTGCAGTCTGGATACGGCATAACAAAATAATTGCAACCACTGACAAAAGAAATCATAAATTTCTACCGTGTGTAACCAGGAAATTAATATGATTTGCTTGTGCTTGCAGTACATTAAGTATAATTACATGACAGGTGAAGGCATCCAAAGGGAAACATGTAGGATATTCTTCACTAAAGATGTCCGGGGTTGAGATTAAAAAAGTAATAATTTTGTTTCCCCACTATAATCGTTGCGTCACAACCCACATCTTTTACAATCAGTTGTAGTCATGGCTATAGTGACGTCGGCACTTCAGACATCTGTGATATAGCAGTTGCTGGGCTGATGAGGTGAGGTAGGATGGGGAAATAAAATCAGAACTTAAATGTCCCATATGGAATTTCATTGCACCCTGGTATTTTTAAAGAAAATTGTAAATTTTTCTGACAAATTTGGGGCAACTGAGAAGTATGGATGAGTGCATAGTGAAACTATAATGTCACACAAAGCAAGTATGAAACATGCACTGTTAATGGAAGTCTATGCTGGGCACATACCTCTCAACTGTATAGATTTTCATCTCATATTTTTCGCCTGTTTCTCATAAAATTGTGGTTTTCTGGCAAATGATTGGCAAATCATTGAGGATTGAAGCAAAAAAAATTACAGACATTTGAATTTCAGACTTCATACCCTTCAGAAAACTCATGTTAATGCAAAAGCATGTTATTCTAGCAACTTTCTAAGTTAGTAAGAGCAATATTTAAAAAGTGTCCTTATTTTGGGGCCTTTGTCCCCTCATTCTTTATGGCTTTGTTCAGATTTATTCCTCCAAAAGATTGAGACATATGTCTGGGCACTACATGTTTCATTCACCTACATCACATAGTAATGAGTGTAAAGTGGGTCACAATCATCCTCATGTGAGGGACATGCAGCTGTCTATGCAAACTGGGTGGGGTGAGTATGTCACAGGAAATAGAGACAGGGATCTCCTGATCATGCTGAGTATATTGTGTTTGAGATGATATTCATCAGTAAATGGCATAGGATGGCATTATGTGATTGATGTCA
>NC_056734.1:23979909-24054909 GCF_019279795.1 Protopterus annectens | reverse complement strand
AAATAAACAAACAAACAAATAAATAAATAGAAAGCCTAACAGTTCTTTGGATTGTTTTTTGGTTCCAGTTTTCATTCAGATCATCTTATTTATTCCCTATTGAAGGGAGAATTTTTTAGAACTAGATGGTTATGCTCTGATAAGATGGGGTTTTGATGGAAGCCCATCAGTTGATTAACATATTTGTAGATAGGGGTTACAATAGTGATGAAGTTCTCTTGGCTTATTGGAAAATAGCAAATATCCCAAAGGAGAACTTGTTGACTGCTAAAATGAATTTCAAATTATACTGTGTACTATAGTAAGAATAGTTTGAGCAAGATAGAAGGCAAGTAATGTGTCTTGCATTACAGTTTGCTATTTAGTGAAACTGTGTCTATTATAAAAAGTCCTTAGGCAGTTTATTATAATGAATATCATAAGGATGATGCATTTACTTTGAAAGTCATTGTTTTATGGCAAATATTTTTAGTGCAACAATGAAAATATAGGCAATGCTACGGTCTCCCTTATGACAATAAAGACTCGTCTCAGTCCATGTAAAAAAATTAAATGCAGTTTATTCATAGATTTAGTGCTTTCGTCCATAACCATGGACTTCATCAGAATATTTTCTAGTGTTGATAAAGAAATGTCTATTAAGAGAAAATTGCAATATAAAGCATCTTTATACTTATTTTAACACATCGGTACCCAGTGATCTTAATCAAGTTTGTAATTGGAAAATGTTTCTTTATTGATTTTAGTATTTATTGAGTCAGTATGTTTGTGTGTTTTACCCTCCCATGAAGGCTAAACAGCTGAGGTGCTAGGAGAATATCTGTGCTTGGATTTTCATCCCATTTCGTTCATATAGTTTAAATGTTATTGTTTTCATAATTTATTAAAATTTGTAATCTTTACTACTTCTCTTTAATCAGACCGCTTATGGCAGTGCAACAGGGACAAGTTCAGGATCTGTCTACAAATCATCACTTTGGGAATCAGACAAGCACCTGTTACAGCGCAGACATTTTCCTTCTATTGTATTTTATTTTTTCTTAATATAGATAGGTGCTAGGAAGTGCAGACACCTCACTATGAACTTACTTTTACCTGTTCTCACAGCCCCTCTCAAACTATATCTGTGGGTAGGAATCTCTAGCTTCTGCCCTTCAACAAATTGAACTCCACATGCCATGGTGCTCACCTAGCCACAGTACTGGCCATAAACTCTAGTCTGTGTGGCAATTATGCAGTATGCAACACCTAAGCAGTCACTCTCCTGGAAAGTGCATTAGCATTCCCAATCCTCTGACCATCACCACAGGTCTCCTTCCAACGCAGATTTCAAAACAATTTACAACTTTTTTTATTGGATACATTAAATGCTGAAAACCCTCAGACTTCATTAACTATTATATGGCTTGTATAACTTGTTTACACCTTCTAACAGGCTTAAAAGAGAAATTTGAACACTTGCATATCAGACATTGTACATAAATTAAATCAAATGTATGTTTTTGTTTTTATCTATTAATTTCAGTTTTTCAGTGCAGAATTTTAGGCAAAGATTTTTGCCATAAATTCAAAATTTCAGATTCTGATACATCATTTTGCTAGAATTAAAAACAATGTTCTGTGCTTGAGCTAAAGTCTCGCCAAACCAAATAGTTGTATACAAACAGAAGAAAAGGATTGGCCAGACAAAGCTATGAAGTTTTCTTCTTTATTAAAACCACACGAAATCCAACAATGGTAAGCGTTTTCGGGTTCTCCAACCCTTCATCAGACAGTTGAAACAACAAAGGTCTCTACAATTTAAATTATGAAGCAACCAATCAATTTCAATATTTTACCCGCCTTTTTTGTAAGGCAGGTTTTAAAGGTACCATTTCATTTAGACCTGGATACCTATGAGCAGACAATGTTATGATCCATTTTGATTCAAGTGTTTCAGTAAGTAACTTAATATCACCCCCTCTAACACCTAAATTCACATTGGCAATGGCTTTAAATGTGTATACATGTGTTGGATTGTCAACCAAATGTCTATAAAGTGTATTATGTTGGTCCTTGTTCCTAATGGAAGAATGATGTTGCAATATCCTAACCTTTAACATATTGTTGGTCATCCCAACATAAAAAGCTGGACATTGTGTGCACTCTGCCAAGTATATCACATTAGATGTCCTGCAGGTAGCTTTTGCTTTGAAAAGGAAAGTTTGACCGTTAACTGGATGTCTATAATGGGGGTTCTTATTTATACTACTACAAGCCTTACACATACCGCATGGGACTGTCCCTATCTTATTCATCAAGGGTCTCTGTCCAGAACCAAACTTTTCACCACACAACAAGTCCTTTAGGTTTTTATTTCATCTATAACCAAATGTTGGTGTCACACCTATCATATTCTGCAGTCTGACATCACTTCTCAATATATTCCAATTTTTACATACTATATTTTGTATATCATTTATATTACTACTATATGTGAAATATAACCTAGCTGTATCAGATTTCTTAGTTTTTGGATGTGTTTCCCCTTCAATTCTATTCTGTCTCATCCATGGTTTGTAGCTGTTAGCTCTCTTTTGTGTACCCAAGTCCACTACCCTATTGACCATTTCTACATTATAACCTCTCTGACCAAAGTGTGTTCTCAACCCCTCAACTTCTCTGTCATATTCTTCATCATCCATACAAAGCCTGGATGTCCTACAAACTTGGCTCTGTACTAACGGACTTGTTGTGTGGTGAAAAGTTTGGTTCTGGACAGAGACCCTTGATGAATAAGATAGGGACAGTCCCATGCGGTATGTGTAAGGCTTGTAGTAGTATAAATAAGAACCCCCATTATAGACATCCAGTTAATGGTCAAACTTTCCTTTTCAAAGCAAAAGCTAGCTGCAGGACATCCAATGTGATATACTTGGCAGAGTGCACACAATGTCCAGCTTTTTATGTTGGGATGACCAACAATATGTTAAAGGTTAGGATATTGCAACATCATTCTTCCATTAGGAACAAGGACCAACATAATGCACTTTATAGACATTTGGTTGACAATCCAACACATGTATACACATTTAAAGCCATTGCCAATGTGAATTTAGGTGTTAGAGGGGGTGATATTAAGTTACTTACTGAAACACTTGAATCAAAATGGATCATAACATTGTCTGCTCATAGGTATCCAGGTCTAAATGAAATGGTACCTTTAAAACCTGCCTTACAAAAAAGGCGGGTAAAATATTGAAATTGATTGGTTGCTTCATAATTTAAATTGTAGAGACCTTTGTTGTTTCAACTGTCTGATGAAGGGTTGGAGAACCCGAAAGCGCTTACCATTGTTGGATTTCGTGTGGTTTTAATAAAGAAGAAAACTTCATAGCTTTGTCTGGCCAATCCTTTTCTTCTGTTTGTATACAACTATTTGGTTTGGCGAGACTTTAGCTCAAGCACAGAACATTGTTTTTAGTTCTACGGTTGGTGTGTGTTTTCAGGTGCTTGGCAGGCTATGGAGAATGGCTTACAAGAAGGTTTTCAACAATCTGAACCTTGTGAAGGACATGACCGTGTTGGTTTAAGGTTTATGAAATCGTCTGACTATTTATGCCAGAAGAATCCGTTACTGGATCTTGGTTTCACAGTTAACAGAACGGAGTCACAAGTGAGTAATGTTCCTGTAGCAACTGATAAGAGGTTCGATGATCTTTTACGTGATATGAGTTTTAAAACTTCAAGATTGCAGAGACTTAAATGGCAGAATTTTCATTTCGAAGCTTGTCAACACTATGGGATTATTCCGCGTGGCATGAGGATTTTATGCATGCCAACTCAGGGTGATCGTTACCCTGAGTTGCTTGCATAGTGGCAATCACTTAATATAGAGACCAGTTTTAAATACATGGATCTGATAAATAAGTTTTTTGCCCCGGAAATGTTGGAGTTACAGAAAGAAGTGGATGTGATACTTAGTAAGTTAAATGAGGATTTTAAAGAGACTGGTTATTGCCACAGGTTGAATAATTTACAACGAGACCTTATGGCCAATGATGAGAAACTGCGGAATCAAAAAGTCAGCAAATTAAGAAGCGACTTTGACGATTTCTCGTCAGGCAACATCTTTGTCTGGCCGAGGAACAAGGGGGCTTCCGTCAACGTTAGCGAGACTGGAACAGCGCGTGAGAAGAAACGTCATTTTGGAGGGCATGTTGCAAGTGAGCGGAAAGATTCACCAATGGCAGGAGTCATACCAATGCCACCGGAGGATTTAATAACTCCTTCAGCACAATCTTTGCCTGGGAACATAGACGTGCAACAGGGACCATCCACGTCGGGGCTTACGAGCAAGGATAAATTAACCATCACTACAACTGCCGTAGGCACCACATCTACGGCGTTTTCTATTGTTGACAATTCCAATGATACACCAGGAGATTTTATGGATCAAGGAGCACGCCCGAAGCAGATCCATGGTAGACAGCGTTTTTTCGAGAGACTACCCGCTCCAGTAAAGAAATGCAGACCATGGAAGAGATCGCTGAGCGAGGGGAGAGACCCCAACAAAAGGCGGAGGGTGTTGGAATGACTGATAATATTAATCTTGGTATGGTTTATAATCTATCGTCTCATGTTTTAACAGAAGATGAGTTATTTGTCCTGAACAAGGGATTGACATTTGTACCTGGGAGGGCAAGTATTTACAATGACATAGTTTTAGATATTGCGCTTTTTTGTAGGGGTTTGGCCCTGAAATGTATGTTTAATAATGATACAAACAAAGCATTGATTGATCCATCTTTTGCAAAAACATTGAAGCAACCTAGTACATATGTACCTCAATTCACACCAGCAATGCACCTGTTTATAAATAGTTGTGAACAGGATTTGAGGGGCTATTTTGAGAAAGGAGTATTCAATAAGTATTTTAATTTGACAAAAGAACAACAGACAGCATTGAGAAATTTATCAGACAACAATGAAATAACTATAAAAGGAGCAGACAAGGGGGGAGCTGTGATTGTACTAGATACCGAGATGTACAACACTAAGATACAGGGGCTGTTGTCAGATAGTACCACCTACATTCCCATTAATCCAACTGTTATCAACAGAGTAATAGAGGGTCTACACAAAGAGTTAAGGCGGTTAAATTTTGAAATGATGATAGATGACGATCTGTTAAACTTTTTGTTGATAGCTAAGGCCACAACACCCATTTTCAAAGCATTGCCAAAGATTCACAAGTCACTCAGTGACCCACCCTTTAGGCCCATAGTATCGGGCCGAGGGTGGGTCACTGAGAATATATCGATTTGGCTTGAATTTATTTTAAAGCCATATGTGGAGAAAGTAAATACAATATTAAAAGATTCAAAGGGCTTTTTACAGGTTGTGAGTGATTTTCAGCAGAAACTAACACACAATAATACCGTTTTGGTCACATTAGATGTGCAAAATCTTTTTACGGTCATTAGCAACAGCTATGGCATAAGAGCAGTGGGACAAGTTTTGAAAGATATGGGTGAGGAAGACAGTAAGATCAAGTTGATATGCTGTCTGTTGTCCGTAGTCCTTGAGAACAATGTTTTTATAGGGGGCAAACAGGCATATAGACAGGCACAGGGGGTAGCTATGGGCACCCCCTGTGCCAATACTTATGCCAATTTGGTACTCTATTTTTGGGAGAAAGAGAACATCTTTAACAAAAAGGAATGGACACAGTATTTAGGAGCCTACACACGTTTTGTGGACGATGTTTTTATGTTTTGGCAGGGCACAGTAGGTGAGTTACACAAGTTCCTAGAATATCTCCACGCCACAACAACCTTCTTTAGATTTACACTTACTTATTCGAGTGAACAAATAGATTATTTGGATGTAAGGATAAAATCTACACGTGAAGGGTTCACCTCCAGTATATATAGGAAAGATTGCTGGAGGAACCATTTATTATCCTATGACAGCATGCACCCCCGTTATATGTTTCCGAACATTGTACAGAGCCAAGTTTGTAGGACATCCAGGCTTTGTATGGATGATGAAGAATATGACAGAGAAGTTGAGGGGTTGAGATCACACTTTGGTCAGAGAGGTTATAATGTAGAAATGGTCAATAGGGTAGTGGACTTGGGTACACAAAAGAGAGCTAACAGCTACAGACCATGGATGAGACAGAATAGAATTGAAGGGGAAACACATCCAAAAACTAAGAAATCTGATACAGCTAGGTTATATTTCACATATAGTAGTAATATAAATGATATACAAAATATAGTATGTAAAAATTGGAATATATTGAGAAGTGATGTCAGACTGCAGAATATGATAGGTGTGACACCAACATTTGGTTATAGATGAAATAAAAACCTAAAGGACTTGTTGTGTGGTGAAAAGTTTGGTTCTGGACAGAGACCCTTGATGAATAAGATAGGGACAGTCCCATGCGGTATGTGTAAGGCTTGTAGTAGTATAAATAAGAACCCCCATTATAGACATCCAGTTAATGGTCAAACTTTCCTTTTCAAAGCAAAAGCTAGCTGCAGGACATCTAATGTGATATACTTGGCAGAGTGCACACAATGTCCAGCTTTTTATGTTGGGATGACCAACAATATGTTAAAGGTTAGGATATTGCAACATCATTCTTCCATTAGGAACAAGGACCAACATAATGCACTTTATAGACATTTGGTTGACAATCCAACTCATGTATACACATTTAAAGCCATTGCCAATGTGAATTTAGGTGTTAGAGGGGGTGATATTAAGTTACTTACTGAAACACTTGAATCAAAATGGATCATAACATTGTCTGCTCATAGGTATCCAGGTCTAAATGAAATGGTACCTTTAAAACCTGCCTTACAAAAAAGGCGGGTAAAATATTGAAATTGATTGGTTGCTTCATAATTTAAATTGTAGATACCTTTGTTGTTTCAACTGTCTGATGAAGGGTTGGAGAACCCGAAAGCGCTTACCATTGTTGGATTTCGTGTGGTTTTAATAAAGAAGAAAACTTCATAGCTTTGTCTGGCCAATCCTTTTCTTCCATTTTGCTAGCTAGAATGTACTTTTATAAGCATTCTGATTGCACCTTTATAAAAAAATAAAAACAATAACTCAGGACATTGCACTGTCTAACACAAGGGAAGGATTTAAGAACATTGGCTAATAAACAGGGCAAAATGAGGTTATACGTCCAGCAGTCAGCCAACACAAGAACTGAAAACTGCACTGTAATGTGGGTAAGATGCATGTATTGATTATCTGTTGCATAAGCCCACACTCAAGCTTATACAAGAATAAATATAAAATATTGGTACTGCTGCTATACCAAGGATATATTAAACTCTCCCGAAATGTGAAAGTCCTGAATATATTAATTGCTAATAAGAGATCTTATGGAATAGTTGACTAGGAATAAATGTTCTCTGCTAGCCCTGAACTATGAGTGGATACCATGTGAATGCCTCTCAGCTCATGGAATCACTTTAATCTGATCATTGCAATGAAGACCTGCATCAGGCATTGCCACCCATCAGTCATGACTCTGTGCAGATTAGAGGTATTGTCACACTCTTGCCACAGTCAGTGATCAGCCCTTAGCTACTCATCATAATTGTGCCAGGGATCAGAAACCTTACTCATCTTCACACATGTTTAGCTTGGTTATACAATGTCTCCATCCTCATCACTCTGGTAATGATTGATTTGTCCACTTGTGCAATTTTCAGAGCTTTCAGTGATCTCAAGCACTGATACTTGCCATATTCAGTCATCAAAACACACAGTCACCTACTCATTGACAGTTGATATTCAGAGATACTGTATCTCATAGCCCTACCATTCTTCAAGCAGTTATTATATTGTCATGCCTAGCCCAGATGCACCCCACCATGTCAGTTTTCCTTGCTGGCCCTCTCCTTCCACTCTACTATGCTGGTTTCCTTCCTGCCCTTCTATTTCCACATACCAATACAACACATTAGTAGCCAACAACTGATGGACTGGTGAAAAAATAAGTAGACCTTTCCTTTGTAATAATAGTGAGAGGCATAATAATTCTGACCAACAACAATATCTCAGGGTCCTAAGTATACCTGCATAGATGATTAGTTCTTCTGCTGAAAAATTCCTGTGATGCATATGTTTACAATCAGAACGGGTTAGCACACTCACTGTGCTAACCATTTTTACAATATGGCGGTTTTAATAATGTATAGTAATATCACTGGGAAGCCCAAACATTTGGCTTCTCATAGCAGCTGTGTCCCACAGACAGATGTAACCCTGAGCAATGTGTAGGAAACCCTGACTTAACTAGCATACTTGGTTCTTGGGAAGTCAAGTTTGGGACTGAAATGAGTAGCAAATTCACAGGCTTATTTATCTATGTGAAATGAAAAGGATTTCTGGCTTGAGCTATAGCCCACAGTTGGGACTTGGGCATAAGTCCTGCTACATTTGAGTGGGCGATACCTTTGTAGATCAGTCTATGCAAGCTCTATGTAGACATGAATACTGAATGACCGTGGGAAGGAAAATAACGGAAAATCCATAGCTGCAAATCACTCCAGGATCATGGCTAACTTCACCTTGAGCCTCAGTCTATCTGGAGGTGTCTATGGCCAGCCAGTACTTGGACAAATGGGTCATAAGTGCAAAGAAGGAGACAGATGACTGGGGCAAGGAGTACCAGTGAACATTAGAAAAAAAAAAAAAAAAAAACAATATGGCTTCTCATTTTACTATGACTCACCGTTGATTAAACAATATTAGGAGCCACACATTTTCCCATTTTGTTTTCTTGTTATGTACATTATGATCAAATGATACCACATTGCATTTCTGTGAACTGTTGAAAAGCGGATAGAGTTGCTGTGCAGAGTTGGAATCTATTTCAAACTGATAAGTACACATTTTGCCACTTTAACTTGCACCGTGTTGTATTTATACACTTGCCTATTATTTATAGTGGTGCTGTATTGTTTCTGTTTCTGTCTCTTGTGTCTCCACTGTGTTTTTTTCTCAGGGTAGCTCAGACTAGTTTCAGTGAGGGGATTGTTGAGCCAGCCCACATCCTAGCTGTTAGTCATTGCCTGAGGTGTATTTCATTGTAATTCTAATACAGATTGCATTTCTGTGAACTGTTGGAAAGCGGATAGACTTGCTGTGCAGAGTTGGAATCTATTTCAAACTAAGTACACATTTTGCCACTTTAACTTGCACTGTGTTGTATTTATACACTTGCCTATTATTTATAGTGGTGCTGTATTGTTTTTGTTTCTGTCTCTTGTGTCTCCACTGTGTTTTTTTCTCAGGGTAGCTCAGACTAGTTTCAGTGAGGGGGTTGTTGAGCCAGCCCACATCCTAGCTGTTAGTCATTGCCTGGGGTGTATTTCATTGTAATTCCAATACAGATTGCATTTCTGTGAACTGTTGGAAAGTGGATAGACTTGCTGTGCAGAGTTGGAATCTAATTCAAACTGATAAGTACACATTTCGCCACTTTAACTTGCACTGTGTTGTATTTATACACTTGCCTATTATTTATAGTGGTGCTGTATTGTTTCTATTTCTGTCTCTTGTGTCTCCACTGTGTTTCTCCCACCTACCCTCCCTGTTCTTGTCTTGGTGTTAATCTTGGTGGCTTTGTATCTGCCTGCCCCTCTTGTAAGTTTGTATTTAGATACTCCTTCTGGGCCTATCTCATTTGCTCAGTCAACTGAGTGCAGTGAGATCATATTTTGATTTCAGGCACTCCTACTGTGTATAAAGAGAGCATTTGAAAAGGACAATCCCTGTAACCTCTTAATCCTGCTGTGTTCCCTCCCTCAAGAAAAAAAAAAAAAAATATATATATATATATATATATATATATATATATATATATATATATATATATATATATATATATATATATATATATATATATATATATATATATATATATATATATATATATATATATATTCTGCTGCTCTTACTGTAACAGTCTTAGTTGCTGTTCTGCGGGCTATCTGTTCAGTTGTTCTTACTCTGCACTTATTACTGCTTGTTAGTAGCCTTCTAATTTAATGCCTTCTGCACTTGTTTTTTTAGTCATTTGTTAATTTAATTGCATTTAATTAAACTGTATTTGCCGTAAGATTGATATACATGCCTGCACTGCATTTGAATTGTATTTACTGCTGTTTTAGCTGCTTTTCTGTAAAAAAAAAAAATCCTTGCTTCTTTCCTGCCTTTCCTGTAACTTATCTAGTCCAGATACAGACTTGCTGTATCCAGGACTGTTTGTAAAATCCTGAGTCCCCCAAGCCTTTCTGTGTTGGAGGGAAGCCTTCTAGCTTATCAGTGGGAGTAGTAAGCACTAGGTAGCCTATCTACCACAAGAGGAGTGGTTCTGGCCCAGAAATTGTAGTTTATTAGCCATTTAGGCAGTTTTTTTCCATCTCTCTCAACTTTCTGGTTTTAAAGCCTGTGTTTGTGCTTGATCCCCACCTTTCTTGTAACTAGTCTAGTCCAGGTACAGATTTGCTGTATCCAGGACTGTTTGTAAGCTTCTGAGCCCCCAAGCCTTTGTGTTGGAGGGCAGCCTTCTAGCTTATCAGTGGGAGTGATAAGTACTAGGTAGCCTGTCTACCACAAGTGGAGTGGTTCTTAGGCCAGGAATTGTAGTTTACTGACCATTTGGGAAGTTGTCCATCTCGTTCAACTTTCTGGTTTAAAAGACCACATCTGCGCTTGTTTCCCATCTTTCCTGTAACTAACCTACTAGAAAGCACTGGAAAGCCTTAAACTGATATAAGCCTTCTAGCTTAAAAGAGAGACTTTGGAATGATTGAGTATCAGTTTTCTGTATTTTCTTGCTGTACTTAACTGTTTTCTGCCTAAACGCTGATTTTCCAGCACTTATTGTGATTTAAAAGCTTGCTTTTTTCACGTATTGTACTTATTTGACTGCCTGCCCTTTTAAAAAGTTTTTTTTTTTGTTTAAATAAATTGTTTAACTGTTGTAAGCTACACACTAAAGTGCGATAGCCTTTTCTGATCGCTTGTAATCATTTAAAGCTGTTTTAAGTGTACTTTTTACTGTTTTTGCCTTATCTTTTCAAAAAAATAAATAAATAAATTTCTTGTTTCCCACCTTTCTAAACTAGTATAGTCCAGTTTTCAGGCTAGTGCTGAATTCAGGGCTGTGTTACAAGTTTCTGAGTTGCCCATACCTTACTTGGATAGAGGGAAGTTTCTCTGTTCACGTATGAGAGAGGGGAACTTTGAGCAGCCATCTGTCCCTGGAGGAGTGGTTCCAGCCGAGAAGTTAGTAGTTTAAAAAATGTGTTCCACGGTTTTGTGCTATGGGCAGCACTGGTTAGCTAGTGTTAAATTATTCCTGGCTCCACTAAGTCTCCTCTTCAGTTATTCATTTGAAACTAGTCTAACTCTCAACCTAAGCACTCAAAAAGCATCCTACAGCCCAGCACTTGCTCAGACCTAATAGCAATCACTAATATACCCCGACACTTGATTGCCCAGCAGGGCAAGGCTCTTTATCCACCCTTCACCAAACAAGCGACTAAGCAGCTCACCCTACTATTCAGGCATGACCAAAGTGCAAATTATGGTGTACTCTCCAGTCCAGCTGGTGAATCTGGGTATCCTGAGGCAAGGTTACAACTACCTCATGTACACAGACAGCCCTCTCCTCCTACCACAAAACACTAACATATGTGAGAGGTGCAATTATACAGCCAAACTGGAGGCTAAGGTATCTCCACCCAAGACTGGAATAGACAGTCATGAGGAGAAGGTTAACACTTGCACCACACCTCCAGCCTCACGTAGACCTACAAAACCAGCACTGGCAAAAAATACACATAAATACATGAAATCATACTCGGAGACTCTAAATAAAAACCTACAAAAGCATCGGAGAGCTCCAAAGCAGACACCCACAAAACCTGCACCTCCCGTCACAAACCAGACAACACATAAAACACAAAATCAATGTGCTGCAGAATCACAGCCCTTAAGGCAAAATAACATACTTAACACTCTAGTAATAGGTGACTCAATAGTCAGGCACACTGACACCCCACTCACTAGGCTGGACAAGGAGAAGGTTACTGTTAGCTGCCTGTCAGGGGCCAGAATCTGCCACATAACACAAGCACTCAGGTCACTCCAGAACAAGTACAAACATGACTCTGTCATTGTTCATGTTGGTGTGAATTACCTGAACCGTACCTCCCTGGACTACATGAAAAGAGACATAGAAGAGCCCTCTGATCATGTAGCCCAGGTGGGTATGACCCTGACCCTGAATAACATCCTGGCCTCACCAAGAATGATACCTCAGTATAAAGAAAAAAATATCAATTTCAACAATTGGCTAAGCTTCTGGTGTCATTCAAAGGGGATCCAGTGTCTGTCAGCCTGGGATGACATGCTCGACAAGCCATGTTGCTTCGCAAGAGATGGCTTGCACATGTCACCCCTTGGCTTTCGAATACTAGCCAAGGCTCTTGCTGCCACCATAATGCCTTTTTTAGGCAAGGCTCAAAATTCAAACCCACCTCCGTAAACAGCACAAGTAAAAAAATGAGGGTTATGCTACTCAACGCCAGGAGTTTAAATCTCAAAACGCATGCACTCGAAGCACTCCTAAGTATGGAGAATGTCAACATCTGTGCAGTAACTGAAACCTGGTTCAAGGCTCCAGAAAGCACTCCAGCACTACTGGGCTACAACTCATACCACACATTACGGCCATAGAACACGGACCGAAACACAAAAGGAGGGGGTGTATCCATATTCATCAAGGATACCCACACCTCCAGGTTAGTGGCACAGCATAATACCTCTGAGATCATCCATGTGCAACTAACATCGGGCAAATCTGCAATGCAAATTGTGGCCTGCTACAGATCACCCTCCATGACCCAGGACCACCACTCCGCCTTTCTGGAGACACTGGAAAACATGAAGGTCCAACCGAACACCCTGATCTTGGGAGATTTCAATTACTCTACCATTAACTGGGAAAACTACTTGAGTACAAACTCCCAGGCTCAGCACTTCCTGGAATTTATCAACTCAAATGCCCTGGATCAGCTGGTAAACTCCCCTACCAGAGGCCACAACATATTGGACCTGGTCATCACCAACATGGGCGACAGATGCTCTGTACCGGAGGTCAACCTGTCACTGGTTAGATCAGACCATAAACTAATCACCCTGGATGTCCACACCCTACCACCACCCCCAACCAAGGAAACCAACAATGAGAAACTTTTCTAAAGCAAACTTCATCTTATTTAAGGCAGAGGTGGTAAGTTTCACAGCCCCCACGCTAAAGGATAACACTGCCCAAGATGCAGAATCCTTTACAATTGCACTCTATGAGCACCTACAAGGATGCATGGATCGTGCCATCCCTAGCAAAACCAAGACTCACTCCTCAAAGAGAAGGAAACCAGTCTGGTGGACCCCTGCCATAAACAGGTTATACAACAAAAGGAGGAAACTAGTTCAGAAAAAAGCAAATCCCAAGAAGGAAAGACATCCCTGATCAGTATCAGTAAGAAACTAAGGTCCTTCATAAAATCATCCAAGGCTAACATTGAAAGAAAAATAGCCAAGGATTTGAAAGATAACCACAAAGCCTTCTTTAGCTATGTCAAGAATCTAAGTGGCAACTTGCAGATATATATAGCACAACATATACTGAACCTACTGATATTGCCAACATACTGGCAGATAGATTCAGTGCAAACTTCACCTCTCTCTCTCACCTTCAAAAGGGCCCACAACAATACCAGAAAAGTGTAGTGTCCAAGAAATCACAGAATCACAGGTGAAAACAGCCCATTCAAAAGCCAATAACACAGCATCAATGGGGCCAGATGGTGTCCCGGGCTGCGTCTTGCATGAACTACAGAACGAACTAACCCTCCCCACCTAAAACGCTGTTCAACCTCAGCCTCTCCACAGGCTATGTTCCCATAGAATGGCATACAGCAATGGTTATTCCGCTCCACAAAGGAGGGGCCACAACTGACCCTGGCAACTATCGCCCCATAAGCCTGACTAGCCTGGTCTGCAAGGCTATGGAGCGCATCATCATGGAACTCATTAACAAAGACATTGGGAACCTCCAAACACTTGACCCAACCCACTTCGGCTTTGTTAAGGGCAGATCATGCCTACTAAACCGGGTTGACTTTTTGAGACAGTTACCAAGGCCATAGATGAGGGAAAGTTGGTTCACACAGCCTACCTTGATCACGCCAAGGCATTCAACACCATTCCTCACTCGGGTATTATAGAAAAACTCACCAGCCTGAACATAAACCCCTACGTCACAAGATTGCCAACTGGCTTACAGACAGAATTCACACGGCAAGAATAGCGGGCTCCAGGTCTGACTCTAAACCAGTCACAAGTGGTGTCCTGCAAGACTCGGTTCTGGGACCCCTACTGTGCGGCATATATTTCTCAGAAGTACAGGCAAACACAGGAGGACTATGGCTAACCAAGTTCACCGATGACTGCAAACTGGGAGCCATAACTGACTCTCTGGCTGACACGGACATCCTCCAAAAAGGCCTTACGGAGACAGACACCTGGTGTCAAAGTCATGGCCTCAAGCTAAATGCCAAAAAATGCATAGTCATCCCGTTTGGGAAAAACAAAACACCCACGAATTACCACATAGGCTGCAGCCCCCTTAATACAGAAGAGGTAATAAGAGATCTGGGGACCCAGGTAGATAGTAATCTCTCCTTTGACAATCATATTGCCAAAGTAGTTAGGAAATCCTTCTATGTAGCCCATCTAATTACTAAGGGGTTCGCATCTAGAAATAAAGAGGTTATAGTCCCCCTCTACTCGTCACTGATCAGACCCATCATAGAGTACAATGCCTCATTTGGGATATACCTCACAAGACACTTCCAACAGCTTGAAAGACCACAAAAGCACCTCACCAGGAGGATTACTGACCTCAAACATATGTCCTATGCAGACCGACTGAAAAAACTGCAGCTGTACTCAGTGGCATATCGCTTACTCAGATATGATCTCTGCCTGACTTACAAAGCCATGTCCACCTCAGAATTGTTGGACATGCTCCACCTAAAGAAATCCAAGTCACTGTGATCCACACGCTCTAGTGAGCTAAACCTTGCCACAACAATAAATAGAACATGCTGGAGGGATAGATTTCTGTCACAGAGACTCCCCATGCTTTGGAACGAAATTCCTAACTACATTAGGCAGAGCCCCTCACTAACACTCTTCAAGAGAAGCCTTGACTAGTGGATGGGTAACAGAAAATACACCCCTGGGATCACTTCATTGGCTCTGCTTGACAGAGGCTCAGTTAATTAATCAATAGGGCGGCGAAAGCCGACACACTCTGGCTAGGCTTATAAATGCCCTCGGGCAGATAGCCTAGTACCTACCTATGAACCTATGAACCTATGGCAGAAAAAAGACTATTATCTGAATATTTCATGTTTTTGGGGTTACCAGCAGTAATGTATCTTTAAATGAATGAGTCACACAGTATAAAAATGCAGGCCATGAAATTCAAACCCAGGACAGCTGCATAGTTCAGGAGCATGCAGTCAGAAATCACTTTTCCAGCTTTCCAGATAGCATGTAAGTGATAATGGATTCAAAATTCGAAATGGGTACAACTTTCATTAAACTACAGAAATACATGTTGCATGAAAAGGTGCTTATTCCCAGCTTAGGAATAACCATTAAAAATTGCTTTGTCTTCTAAACTAAATACATGTGACTCTTTTTTTTCCTTTGTACTCAAAGTATTGTAATAATTTAGAAATGTTGAAAACAAATGACAGAATACAAATGTAACATACTGAAACAGTGGTTATTTTTGTATAATGAAATCCAAGTATCACAGACATGGCAGATTTCATTTTGCATGCATGGCAATTCATATAGACCTACAAAGAAGAATAATGGCGATGTTTACCTTCAAAATGAACAAGCAATCGAATCTAGCGCACGGGAGCTGTAGTTTATGAAAAAAGACATTTCACTAATCCAGAAACAAGCAGTGGGAAAACTGTTAATGACACTGAGAAATTTATTAACATTGTTTTTTTCATTAAAAGAGCAATACAATTTCTAAATTGTTCAACTGTTTAACATGACGTATTGACACATTATAAAGCCCATGAGCATGGAAACAATTAGTGACAATGAACTGCTAATACCAGCAGGGCGATGATGTAATAAACTGTTCCAAGCTTAACAATTGCATGCTGAGCTATAGTAATAGAATTGCATGCTCTGCTAATAAAACAAAGCTAAGTAAATTAAGGATGTCAACATTACATTAATCCAGTTTATTGTAGAATAACATTACAAATAAGCGCAATTAGAATCCTGTGAGATTACCTGTTTGGAAAGATGTTTAGCAATGATTTGATTCAGAAAAAAAACAAAATGTGGGTCACATTTAGTTTGTTATTTTCTAGATTTTGTTTCTCACTGTGGATATTTCTAATTTAAAAGTCATGTGGCCGCCTAGTTAAGAGAAGTGAAATCTTTATGCTCCTTTTCCTCTTATTATTGCTCAAGTTGTGAAATGTTCCTTGAATGTATAGCACTTCTAAAATATTTAATATTACTTGATACTAGCTGAAGACCATAGCTGTCTGAGTCTTCCCTAGTCTGAGAATGAACGTATCCCCCTACAAATGCCGTCCTGCTTAAATACTCTTTAAGGAAAACGTTGTCAGTCATGTTTATAAAACTCATCCCTGCATATATGCAATCATTTTCAGTAAATGACCCGAAATGCCCTTCCCAGCAAAAAAGTTTTTTTCTTACCTACTTATTCAGTGTGGTATATTGGCAAAGAAATGTGGAACAGAATATGAGATGAGCACAGGTCTTTTCTTGATATCTTTACTTTGTCCTTTATTTTTTGAATGTGTAATTTTTTTTATTCAAATCTAAATCCAACAATCTTCATCTCATCTTCTTAAGGCTTTTAGATGAAAAAAAAAAATCAATATGATAGTTACTGGGGTGAAAGATTTCTTAATGGATACTATTATGCATTTCTTGTCATTTAGTTTTAGTCCATGGCTCTGACACCAGTTGTTTATCTGTGTCAGTCCCTACTGGAGAACTTTTGTGTCAGTATGAAATTCAATGACAGCTCCTAATTTGCAAGCATCTGCAGATTTAATCAGCCAGAGGCCACTGACATTGGCTTTGAGTTTAGGAAGTAAATGCAAACAGTAGCAGTCCAAGAACTGATCCCCGAGGGACTCAACTTGTGACTGGCCTCTTTGTAACTACCAGGTCCTGTCTGTGAGCCAGTTGGCTATTCACCGGGTGACATATGGATTTGTACCTGACATCTTCAGTTTGTAAACGATGCCCAGGTGGAGTATTGTGTCAAATGCCTTGGCCAGGTCAAGGTAGACAGTGTGAACAATTTTGTCCTCATCCATTGCTTTGGAGACCTTTTCAAAGAAGTCCACCAGGTTGACTAGGCATGATCTTCCCTTGATGAAACTAAACTGGGTTGGGCCCAGTGTGTGGAGGTTTACCATATCTCTATTGATCACCTCCATGATAATTCTTCCATGGTCTTACATATAAGACTAGTGAGACATGGCTCTGTAGTATAAAGGGTCTGTAGATGGCTCACCTTTGTGCAGAGAGATGACTGTTGTTTTTCTTCATTCACGAAGCACAAAACCTGTTTGGAAGCTACAGATAAATAGTAATATGAGAGGCCCTGATAGGCCGTGTTTCATGCTATTTAAAAGGCATCTTGAGAGATTGTCTGGGCCCATTGATGCAGTGTTCCAGGTCTTAGAGAGATTATTAGGAACCTGTTCCCTAGTGATATTAAGTGGAGTTATATTTGATGATATTTCCTGAGGGAAGGTTGAGGGGGAGAGAGGGGTAAATTTGCAGCTGAATTTATCAGCCAGGAGGTTTGCTATGTCTTCTGGCTTAGTATAGGTGGCTCCATTTAGAATGAGCTCTATAAACAATTGTGTATTGCCTTTGAGGCTGCGAACATAGCTAAATAATGCTTTGTGGTTGTCCTTGGCCTGGGAGACCAAACTTACCTCAACTTTGGCTTTGGTAGACTTTATTTGTCCTCTGAGTTTTTTGTTTAGTTTGATGACAGTGCTTTTACCCTGCTGGGTGCTGCACCTCCTAACTGTTGCCATGATTTTCTTCCACCTGTTATATAGCCTATTGATTTTGTGATTCCATCGGGATGGCTTGTTTTTTGAGTTAGTTCTGTGCTTCTTCCTGGTGAGTACAGCTGCCGCTATGCAGCTATTAACATGCTTGTACAGGGGTTCTGTGAACAGTTCTGCACAGGCAGCAGTGTTCTCAGGATTTATGGGGGCTTGGAATTTTGCCAGGTTTTCACTTAATAGCAGGACGTTAGCCTTAGATTAGTTCGTGAATATTCCAGGTTTAGCTGGGGGTCCAGGTTTTATTTTTACTTCAAAGGAAACCATTTTGTGGTCTGACCTTACCAGGGAAGCCATTACAGTAGGGGATGTGCAGCACTCTCTCATATTAGTGAGGACCAGATCCAGTATGGTTGCACCACTGGTTGGTTTATTGATTATCTGGTCCAGGGAATTTGTGTTTACAAAATCTAGGAATCTCTGTGCATGTATGTTTGGTGTCATATAGGATTGGATGGTTAGTGTTTCTAATAAGTTTAAATACATGGCATGGATTTCCTGGGTCATAGAGCGGAAACTACATCTTGCAAGGAAGTGGTATTGGATTTTTGCCTATGGTGATTTGAACATGGTGCAGCTCAAGTACATTGTCTTGTCTGACCACCCTTGAAGTATATTTATCTTTGATGTAAATAGAGACACCCCCACCTTTAGTCCCTGCCTGTGAAGTAGCTGGCCTAAATGTGTGGAAGGCATTAAAACCTAGCACTGTTGGTGTGCTCTCCGCAGCTTTAAACCATGTCTCAGTGACCGCACATTCATCAGCATTCTCTAGGGTAAAGAGAGCTTCTAGGGAGTGAAATTTTTTGTTTAGATTCTTAGCACTGAGCATTAATACCTTTAGATTTTTTTGGTTTTGATTTGCTGTGTCGAAGTACTTTTTGTTTGGCATTGCCTAAAAAGGCACTATGAGGAAAGGCAATGTTTTAGCTAATATTCAAAAGCATAGAGGGGAGAAGTGCAAACCATCTCTGGCAAAGCAGCATGGTCTGTTGACTATCTCCTTCCACACTGACAAATATTGCACCCCATTAGAATGACACCAGAAACTAAGCCAATTATTAAAGTCAATCATCTTATGTTCATATTGTGGCATCATCCTTAAAGAAGGTAAAATGCTGCTCAGTGCTAGGCTCATACCAGCCTGAGACACATATTCCAAGTGCCCCATCCTGTCTCTCTTCATATTGTCTAGGGAGGTACATCTCAGGTCATTTACTCCCATATGAGCTATGACTGAGTCATATTGGTAACTGTGGTCCAATGTCCTGAGAGCCTGTATAACGTGGCGGATCCTAGACCCTGATTACCACCTGTATCATGATGTTCTATAGCAATAAAATAACAGCTATGAATGAAGAATTGTGTTGTGGTGTAATTTATACAGATTTAACTTCAGCATTTGACAGAATCATACACAAAACACTGATCAATAAATTAGAACAACTAGGTATCGATGTACTCTTGATAAGATGGATAGCCACATGGCATACAAATAGGACATGACCAGTATCATTCAGCAAATGAACAGGTGAAACCCTTGGTTACAGTCAGGGTGTCCCACAGGGCTTTGTCCTAGGCCCATACTTGTTTAGATTGTATCTTTCAGACCTAACTTTTTCATCTGAGGTGTTCTACAGTCTATATGTAGACACCCTAAAACTGAGTAAAATAATTACATGTGTTACAGATAAGGCATGTCTGCAAAATAACTTAACTAAATTGACTATTTAGGCATTGGAGAATGTTACATTGATAAATACATCAAAAACTAAGCATGCAGTTTGAGATTTGGGAGACATAAACTGAAAGGTGAATATTTAATACAGCACACAGTGATTGAAACTGTAGACTCATTTAAGGACATTGGTATATGGGTGCATCCAGCTATGAGTTTTTCTAATCATATCAACCAATTGGTTAATGATAGTTATAGAACTATAGGTTGTATGAAAAGATTTATAAAGTCTAGGAAATCAAAAATGATGACATCATTGTTTGTTAGTTACATTAGACCCAAACTTGAATATCAAATAACAATATGGAAAGCCTATAAGCAAACAAACATGAGTAAACTGGAAACAGTAGAATGGAAATACCCCAAGGGCATCCATGGATGTGAAAATTGAAGTTATTGTGAAAGACTGAAATATCTGAACTTGTACAATGCCTATTACAGATATCTAAGAGGAGATCGTATTCAGGTATATAGGGCATTTAGAGACAACTAACTCTGGGAATGTTTGGGGTTATCAAAAATAGAGAATCATCGGACAACCTATGTGGAAGATTCCATAGGAATGAGAAGTGTACTAACTGGTTCTCTGACAGAGTAGCTGATGCATAAAACAGACTAACAAATTACATTAAAGCAAGTACTAGTTTAGATATTTTTTTAAGAACAGCCTGGACACATTATGGAAGCAAGTGTTTTGATATACTGTCAAGCTAGAAGAGCATTAATGCCTGTGCTGTAAATATGTATTTGTATGTATGTATTTCTATCCTATGTACTATTACTAAAATATTTTATTTTGATTTATGCAAGAACTATTTAAGCATATAAACAGCTACGACCTAATATGAGATGCACAGCATGCCTTTCTCAATGTCTTCAGTTCCTTAACAGCTCTGGCAATGGCCACAGATACTGTTTACTGCATCCTGAGTGAAGGACTTAATACTGCAGACCTCATTGTTGATATGACAAGGGCTTTTGAAGTGGTGGACCATATCCTTCTTCTCAATAAACTCAAAAGACTTAACATTGGAGATAACAGTGTCTGCCAGTTTCTCATATATCTTTCCAAGTCCATAATAATGTCTCATCCTCTACTACTGGTAACCTTAGTAACGCTGTAGCACTTCTCTTCTCTTCTCTTCTCTTCTCTTCATCTCTTCTCTTCTCTTCATCTCTTCTCTTCTCTTCTCTTCTCTTCTCTTCTCTTCTCTTCTCTTCTCTTCTTCTCTTCTCTTCTCTTCTCTTCATCTCTTCTCTTCTCTTCTCTTCATCTCTTCTCTCTCTTCTCTCCTCTTCTCTCTTCTCTTCATCTCTTCTCTCTCTTCTCTCTTCTCTTCTCTTCTTCTCTTCTCTCTTCATCTCTTCTCTTCTCTCTCTCTTCTCTTCATCTCTTCTCTTCTCTTCTCTTCATCTCTTCTCTTCTCTTCTCTTCATCTCTTCTCTCTCTTCTCTTCTCTTCTCTCTTCATCTCTTCTCTCTCTCTCTTCTCTCTTCTCTTCTCTTCTCTTCATCTCTTCTCTCCTCTTCTCTTCTCTTCTCTTCATCTCTTCTCTTCTCTTCTCTTCATCTCTTCTCTTCCCTTCTCTCTTCTCTCTTCTCTTCTCTTCTCTTCTCTTCTTCTCTTCTCTTCTCTTCTCTCTTCTCTTCTCTCTCTCTTCTCTTCTCTTCTCTCTTCTTCTCTCTTCTCTTCTCTCTTCTCTTCATCTCTTCTCTTCTCTTCTCTTCATCTCTTCTCTTCTCTTCATCTCTTCTCTTTTCTTCTCTTCATCTCTTCTCTTCTCTTCTCTTCATCTCTTCTCATCTCTTCTCTTCTCTTCCCTTCTCTTCATCCCTTCCATTCTCTTCTCTTCATCTCTTCTCTTCATCTCTTCTCTTCTCTTCATCTCTTCTCTTCTCTTCTCTTCATCTCTTCTCTTCTCTCTCTTCTTCTCTTCATCTCTTCTCTTCTCTTCTCTTCATCTCTTCTCTTCTCTTCTCTTCATCTCTTCTCTTCTCTCCTCTTCTCTTCATCTCTTCTCTTCTCTTCATCTCTTCTCTTCTCTTCTCCCTTTTTGTTAATGATCTCACCATTGAAGTATCAAATGTAAAACAAATAATGTATACAGAAATATAATGCTCCTGCAAACTACTACATTCCGACCTACAAGCCAAGTTACAGGACAATTTTACTCAGTTATGTACCTGGTCCACTACTAACAAACTGCTAATTAATCCTAAGAAAACCAATGTCATGATTGTTGCCTCAGTCAAGAACTTACCTGCCATTCTACCCATTCACTTAATGGATCTTAATGGGAACAGAATACCACATGTCACTGAACAGAGGTACAGAGGGCTCATACTCAAACCTGTCTTTTCCTTTACCACAATTGTAGATTTTGTAACTAATAAAGTCCTTGCTAAACTACAACTGTTTCACAAGATCAGTGACTTCTTCTTACCCACTACTCCCAGGGCTATTGCTAAAAACAATCTGAACATCAATGAATCTTTTTTAAAGAAATTGTTTATTAATCTAACACATTTACAACACATACTTAGAATGGAAGAAATTCAACAGCACATGCTGTTATACAATGTTAGAAATACATTGAATCATCAAGGTAATCTTATACAATTAACACGTTAAGAGTCTTGGTATTTCAATAGAAACATTTCAACGCTATCCCAACCACTGAAAGTCTTAGTATGACTTATAGATCTTGTTCTGATCACTTCTTTTTCAGTTTTACATAGTATTGCTGTTCAATTTAAAAATTATTTGAATGCAGGAACTGAATTAAATTCCCAATGCTTTGTAATAACTTTTTTAGCTACTGCCAGGAGACTCCAGAACAGTTCTTGTTGTTTGGCTTTTACAGATAAAGGAAGTAGAACATTCATTAGTATTATTGATCTAGTTAAAGAACAATTATCAGACCATAACCCCTTAAAAACATACTTATCCCTTCCAAATCAATGAATTTTTTTGAGTGCACTTAATGTCAAGTTCACATTATTTCAAATACATAACTTCCTCAGTATAATAAAGTCAAATAGTTGTGCATTATGACTACTTTGTTTTGTTTGGTAGACACTGTTGATATTGTATGCTGGCAGTGATTTCTGTTTTCAGGGAGATAATTCCCTTTGATGTAGCTGTGGAGTTGGTGCATTTAATTCTCGGTGGTTATGCGGAATGCAGTGGGGCTTGCGCTTAGCAAAAAACAGCGCTTTAAGTCATTTGTTGGCTGGGCAATATTTAGAAAGCCAGTATTTTGTAAGTTCATTATTTTGCACCAACAACATTTATTTTTAAATATTTCGACATTTGATATTTCCTATTTTAAATAATTACTGAAATGATTCACCAGTCATGCTATGCTTCCTGTTTTAAAATAGAATAATTACATTAATGTAAATAATGAAGAAACAGTCCCCACCTGGCCGAATAGATGGCATGTGTAACATTCAGTGAGATTCTTCAGAGATGAAGGGACACATCCTGGCAATATATCTGCATAAGACATATATTACAGTTTTGAGGAGTATAATGATCTAAAGATATTCACTTAGAAGAAAAGTGTGTCCTTGCTGCCATAACAATGTCCAACAGATTAACAAAATGAAATTGAAAAACATTTGAAGCTAAAGGTCCATTAAACAAATCAAATTTTGCAAGTGGTGTGGACTTATCTCAAATATGCTTGATAACATATTCAGCTTTACAGAGAGACAAACAGAAACATGTTTGCATGTAGCATCTCAAAGACACTTACAATAAAAGATACAGAGGTTTATGTTTGGCTAGTTCATACGTTGTTCAGAAATTAGTCTTTCAAATAGCTCTGCTGGGATAGTGAACTTTAGGAGATAAGTTATCCAATCTATGGTATGAGCAGATGACAGAAAGGTGAAAAACTAATGCTACTTATGTAAACTTCAATTTATGAAGGATTAGAAATCTGTGGGGATAGTGGAATTAATAAAAATCAGTTTAAATGAGAAGATGGGTAGCATAAATTATAATGCTCTTATCATGGTGTATTGCAGTTAGTATATAAAGAAATAAACTAAATATCATGCCAGCACATTCATATACAAGCTGCTTCTAGCAGTGAAGTGATCAAGAAAAGGGGCTTTTGTTATGAAAAGATGGCTCAGAAGCTACAGGTGACAGTGGTTTGATGTGATGTTCAATATAGATATGAAGTCATAGGGGTTTCCATAGCAAGTTTATTATTTAGTTTGTCAATTTATGAAGTATTTTGACATGTAACTACACAGAGTAATACTGTAACTGAAAATATTGAAGGTATCAGTGTTGTTTTTCTAGTGTTTAGTTATTTTTTGCAAAGAAAAATACAGTTGCTATCAGACAGTTAAAATGGTATGAAATCTTTACTTTTTAATTATAGCTTCTCCTTACATGTCCAAGATAAAAAAAATGAAAGAACCCAAGACACCACTTAAATTAAATTATAGAAGTATATGAGGTAACAGAAATATAGCAATGAAAGAACAGTCAACTGATAAACTGGAACCACAAAAATGAAAAAGAAACTTTAGTGTACTATTGCCTATGACATATACAATTTGTGAAGAAAATATCACAAATAAATAAATGTCATTTGTTTGGGTGAGACCCTCTTGGAGGATGTCCACATCACCAGGGGAATTGATGACCGCACCCATCTTGCAGTCATCTGCAAACTTGGTTAGCCATAGCCAACTAGATTTGGCCTGCACCTCTGAGAAGTATATCCCAAACAGCAGAAGCCCCAAGACCAATCCCTGGGGTGCACTGCTTGTTACGGGTCTACTACTTGAGGTGGCTTCCCCTGTTTTGACTAGGTGGGTTCTATCGGTGAGCTAGTTTGCCACCCATCTAGTAATATATGGACTGATGTCTAGTTGAGAGAGTTTATCTATTATACATGAGTGGGGAATAGTATCGAAGGCTTTGGCCAGGTCAAGATAGGCAGTGTGCACCATCTTACCCTCATCTATGGCCTTGGTGACTGTCTCAAAGAAGTCAACCAAATTTAACAGGCATGACCATCCCTTGACAAAATCAAACTGTGTGGGGTCAAGTGTCTGGAGGTTGCCAATGTCCTTGTGAATGAGGTCAATGATAATCCGCTGCATGGCCTTGCAGATCAGGCTAGTTAGGCTGATGGGTCTATAATTTCCTGGATTGGTGGACGCTCCACCTTTGTGCAAAGGGATGACTGTAGCTGTCCTCCACTCATCTGGGATGAAGCTGGTACTCAGGCTTTGGTTGAATAGGGTGTCTAATGGTGCTGCATGTTCCTGCATGAGTTCATGTAGGATACAGCCAGGGATGTTATTGGGTCCCATGGATCTTTGAGAGGAAAGTGATGACTTGCTCCCTAGTAATAAGGGGAGGGGATCAGGTACTGGGGATGTCCTGTTTTACTGATGGGGGGACAGAGGTGTGAAGTTTTCACTGAACCTGTCAGCCAGCAGGTTGGCTATATCTACAGCATTTGTGTTTGTGGTGTCCTTGACCACCAGTTCTGAGCAGATCTGGATGCTTCCCTTAAGATTGCAGACTTATGTGAAGAAAGCCTTATGATTGTCTTTAGTAGATGTGGCCAGTTTGGACTCAAAGTTTGCTTTGGAGGATTTCTTTGGTGCTCTTATTTTCTTGTTCGGGATAAGGAGAGATTGCTTCCAGTTAGGCACTTGCTCCTTCTTGGTTCTGGACAGCAATTTTTTCCTTTTATTATTGAGTTTATTTATTGTAGATGTCCACTAGATAGGTTTACTCTTCCTTGAGGAGGAGGATTACTTCCTGCCTGGTACTGCTGATTCCATGCAGCTATATAAATGCTCATATAGTACTTTGGTGTAGGTTTGGACATATGTTTCAATTCCTATGGGGGGTGGGGGCTGTGAAGCTGTTTATACCTTCCCTCAGGAGGTTGTAATCAGCTTTGGAGAAGTTTTTTGTTTGACCCTAGCTAGGGGGAGTCGGGGGAGAAAGTGACTTTGAAAGAGACTGCTTTGTGATTGGATCTTAACAGGGATGATGACACTGTAGGGATGCTGCAGTGGTTACTTATGTTGGTTAATACCAAGTCCACGATATTTTCATCTCTTGTAGGAGTGTCAAGCAACTGGTCTAAGGCATTTGCATTGACGAAATCAAGGAATCTCAGGGCATTTGCATTTTGGAATGAGTATTTCTTCCAATCTATGGCTGGATAATTAAAGTCACCCAAGATGTTGTAATCAGAACAAGTAATGTGGCAAAGTTTTGTATCCACAGTTTCCAGATTTGGGAATAATTGCCCGGCAAAATGAAATGCTTCACAGGTGCACTATTCTCAAATAAATAATGAACACATTTGACCTGCTCATTTCTCACTTACGTCAGGCTATTAAGTTTTGATAATAGAGTGACAAGACAGAACATATAGTACTGCCAGCTTTGCCAGCTTTACTTACAGTTTGCCAATAGTATGCTAGAAAATATAACCAGATGAAATGCATGCCAAACTCTACGGCTAAAGAAATTACATATTTATAAAGATATTTATATTTGTTAAAGTACAAAAGGTTGTTGTGCCAGCTATGTTCATCAAAAGCAGAGTATTAAGATGATAATGTACTACGTGCAGGCATATCTTGTAATACCAGTATATGTAGTATCCCCACTCCCATTATGTTATATACCATGGGGTAAATTTGCCATTATATGAAGAAACTAAAACAAAATCCATTTAAACCTGTGGGCCCATAAATATCTGATTTTCCCTAGGAAACTACACTAATTTGTATTCCATTATATCCTGTCTTTAATTTTATTTTTTTCCAAAGGAAAAAAAAACTTATGGAAAAAACAGTCATGTTAGAACTGTCACTGTTAATGAATAAATACAATTATAATTAATTTCTTATAGCTAAGCAGTGTAAAGACACAAATTACAACTCTATCCTCTCTCTCTCTCTCTCTCTCTCTCTCTCTCTCTGTATATACATACATATCTGTATCTATATCCATATCTCTTTCTATATCTATGTCTATCCATGTATAGCTAACTAGATGTATATGTCTGTGTATATGTATGTATATATATATATATCTACATATATATATATCTATCTATCTATATATATATATATATCTATATACATATATATATATATATATATATATATATATATATATATATCGGCAGAGAGAGATAGAGTGAAGTATATCTATATATCTATATCTAATCTATATATATATATATATATATATATATATATATATATATATATTATATATAATATATATATATATATAATATATATATATATTGTTAGAAAAATGTGTAATAGTTTGGTCCTTCGGACCGGAATTCCCTTGGTAAGCCGCAGATCAGAGCATATTGGTGGTCGAATACTGCGCAGGAGAAGTTACAGAAATGGTTCTTCTTGAGTGAAAAGACCTCCGACTGAATTGTCGTGTGTAAAGAGGCTGGCCACTTTCTGATCTGTGGCCGAAAAGCGGAACCTGAATGATTTTCAATACCGGAGGCTCAGGTAGGAAGAATTTGCCTTTTTTCTGTTTTAGATCAGGGACTAGGTTACAGTATATTGTTGTCAAGATTTGTTTTGCAGATCAGGGACAAAAGGAAGTACTGTATATTTGGTCATAGATCAGGGTAACAGAATAAGGTAGACAGTTATTCTAGATAAACTGTAAACAGGAACTAAGAACTTGATATCACGTGATAAAAAAGGGTTACGTAACATTTTCTTTGACATGGGTAATCAGTGCACTAAAACCTCGCAAGATCCGCCCCTAACCGAAGACGCAAAATACATGCAATTACAGCATTCTGATAACGTTAGGTATTATATGAAATGGGTTAGTAAATATGAATTTGATGGTAAACTAGATAAAACTTCACTAGTTAAACTCCTTAAACAGCTTAAATCTGATGCAGGAGGTCAGGCAAAAAAGCAACGCCAACTAGGCATTCCTCAAGCACACAGGTGGATTGAGGAAGCAAATCGTAGAGAACAGAAGCTTAAAAATTCAAAAACATTATTTTTAGACAAAGAGGATAATAACTTGGTAATAGCGACAGCTCCTCCTCCCTTACCCCCTCCCTTACCCTTTTCAGGATATGAAGCAAGTGGACAGGCTGGTCCACCTCCGCATTATCCTGAAGTTTCAGTAAGACCACAACCATTTGTTAGAGATCCTATTGAGAATAGGTCCCGAACACGTAAAACACATAGGGACACAGAATCATACCAAATAGAGAGAAATCTACAGGATGAGAGTGAGGAAGAAATATGCCCACTTATAGAAGTTCCAAATCCTCAGGCAGGACAGGAAGTGCAGGATCCAACACTCTTAGTATATAGACCATGGGCACCGGAAGACATCCGGAAGGCTACTGAGGGAATCCCCCATCCGAAAGTTAATTTTACGAAATTTTTAGAAGATTTACAAGGCATGAGGTTAAGTTACCACTTGAATGGGAAGAAGTAGAAAAGTAGTAAGACAAATTATAGGTCCAGATTGGCACATGATTTGTGGCGCCTGGAATCCTCATAATGCAGAGCTCAGACCACTCCCACATAGTGACGCAGAGTTAGACAACAGAGTGAAAGGTCTGACAGACCGAATCTCTGAGAAATGGAAACCCAGAGCAGACTGGACTTGCATTAATCAATGCATACAACAGGAAAATGAGACAATAGATGGATATTATGCTAGATTATTAGAATGTTTTAATAATCATAGCAGTATGTCGGTTCCTGAGAACCAAACGAATGATTCCCCGTATGAACAACAATTAAAAAATGCATTTTTGAAAGGTTGCATTGCACCTATTAGTAGCTTCATTACGAAGCATATGATAGATCATCGAACAGGGAGGCTACAAGCCTTACTCGAATACGCTAGACATGCTGAGAGACATTTTAATAGTAAAAAGAAAAAGAAGGCGCAAGTCTTCACTGCTGAAGACGGAACTGTAGTATTTGTATTACAGTCAGGTAAAAAGGGCAAGAAGAATGCCCAGGGAAACAAATAGTCTGACAAACGATCAGAAGATTTTGAAGAAAGGAAAAAGAGAGGTGAATGCTTCAAGTGTGGGGAAAAAAGGACATCTAGCAAGGGATTGTAGACAAAACAAAAAGGTAATTACAGAAGATAAAGGAGATGAGGACTGACTATATGATAGTGAGGATACATCAAGTAAAAGTCAGAAATCATCAGGAGAAGTTAATAAACAGAAAACAAATGTCAATGTGATAGAAGGAGTAGAGGAAGTGCAAGTAGATATGGAGGATGAAGAAAGTGAAATTTTGGACTTAGCATTATTGAGCTTAGAGCTCTACTTGGCAGATACGAAACCGGAAGTTACACTTCTGGTGGAGGGAAGGGAAGTCAAATTCCTATGTGACTCAGGAGCATCACGGACTTTGATACACCCCTCCAAGTTACCAGAACATTCCGAATCACCTGATTATATACTAGTAAAAGCCACAAATGGACAGTTATACAGGGAACCACTTTCCCATGATATAGCAATAACTGACCCTGTTTCAGGTATGACCCAGAGAAGTAAAATAGTTGTTTCTGCAAAGTGTCCAGTAAACCTATTGGGCAGGGACCTTATGCAGATATTTGACATAGCAGTAGTTCCAACTGTACAAGGTATGGAGGCACAGAGTCAAATGGATACCTTTGTAGTGCGACCGGAGGGTGGAACTTTTTACTGGTACAGCCAGGACCTAGTCACAACTGGTCCAGGGGCAGTAACCGAGGAACTGATGAACATAGCCATCAGTAAAGCCCCCTCCCTTGACACTGATCGACAGCATTTGTTACACTGTACTCTATACTACTGTACTACACCAGGACCTGATAGAGAATATGAGCAAGAATTGTTTAAAAATAGTGCAACTAGATTGGTTTTGCATACTTTGTACTGGGATACTGAGGGGAACAGTGTAGTTAGCTGTTCATTACCTCAAGAATTCCTTACATTGTATAAATCAAATCAGTTGCCACATGTCAGCTTGACAAAGAATAAAAGTATTAAATGGGCAGATTTAGGAGAAAAAGTAACAAGATGTGAGAAACAGACTGATTTAGAACTGTCAGAACATGGGATACAAAAACAAAAACTGAATTGGTTGACACAGACACATCCAGCTGTACACTTGCAATCTAGCAAGGACAGCTGATTAGCATTTTTATTAGAAGAAGAAGAAAAGGCCTTGTGTGAAATTCCAACGAGTCTTTGGTCAACAGGCAAGTCAGATGTAGGACTTATTCGAACAGCAGGACCAGTTACAATTACCCCAAAGTCAGCTTTTAGACAACAGAAAAGACAATACCCTTTGAGAAAGGATGCAGAAATAGGAATTAAGCCTATAATAGCAGCATTACACAAAGAAGGAGTACTGGTAGAATCTCCTGATTCACCATGTAATACACCCCTATTTCCTGTTAAAAAAGCAAACGGGGAATGGCGGATGGTACAAGATTTACAAGCTGTAAATAATGCAGTAATACCTAGAGCACCCACGGTGCCAGGCCCACATACTTTGTTAAATGATTTAGAACCGCAACAGAAGTATTTCTCTGTGGTAGATATTAGCAATGCTTTCTTTTCAATACCTATACATCCTGATAGTCAATATTGGTTTGCATTTACATTTCAGGGTAAAAGGCATACGTATACTCGACTACCACAGGGATATTGTGAGAGCCCAACAATCTTTGCACAAGAAATGGCTAGCAACCTGGCAGGATTTACCCCACCGGGAGGTAGTCAAATTCTACTTTACGTAGATGACATCTTGCTAGCAGCCCCTACCCAGCAACAGTGCAGGGAGGATACTGTAGCATTATTGAAATTTTTAGCAACACAAGGACACAAAGTAAACAAAAGTAAGTTACAACTTTGGAGAAAACAAGTTAGATACTTGGGATATGTAATATCCAATGAAGGTAGAATACTAGATGAGGAGAGAAAAACAGCAATTTTGCAAGCACCCAAGCCAACAACCAAGAAAGAAATTATGTCTTTCTTAGGTACAACTAATTTTTGTCGGAGCTGGATACCAAATTATGCTTTGGAATCTGCTCCACTGACTGACTTGATATATAAGACACCAATGGCAGCACAAGATATTTTACAATGGACAACTGAAGCAGAAACAGCTTTCTGCAGGTTAAAGCAATTGATAGCTTTCTTCATTGGTTTTAGGACTTCCAAATTATCACAAACGGTTCATTCAGACCGTAGATTGTAAGCAAGGATATATGACGTCAGTATTGACACAACAACATGGGGACAAACAACGCCCCATAGCCTACTATTCATCACAGTTAGACCCAGTGGCACGATCTTTGCCTCACTGTGTACAAGCAGTAGTTGCAGCCGCAATGGCAGTACAGGCTTCGGCCTCAGTGGTGTTATTCCACCCTCTCACATTGAGAGTGCCTCATGCAGTTGCAATAATTTTACTGCAAGAGAAAGTGGCATACCTTTCTCCTGCTAGACATCTTTCATGTATGACTATACTGCTGAGCCAACCTCATATGACAATTGAACGATGTACGACATTGAATCCATCAACATTACTTCCAACTCCTGCAGAGGGCACACCACACAGCTGCCTGCAGGAAATTGAACAGTTAGCTTTACCTAGACAAGATCTTACAGATATGCCCTTGGATAATGCCGAGGTGACATATTATGTGGATGGCTCATGCAGAAGGGGTCCTACAGGGAAGAATCTGGTAGGGTATGCAGTAGTTACAGACACTGAAATTTTAGAAGCTCAGTCCTTACCACACAACTTATCTGCACAAGCAGCGGAATTGATAGCTTTGACAAGGGCATGTACTTTAGCAAAAAATAAAAGTGTGAACATATATACTGATAGTCAGTATGCTTTTTCTACAGTACATGTATTTGCACAACAATGGAAAAATAGAGGAATGATAACATCTAGTGGAAAACCTATTAATCATGCGCAATTTATTTTGGAGTTATTAGAATCTATTCAGTTACCTACCAAAGTAGCTATTTGTAAATGTGTAGCTCATACAAAACAGCAGGATAAGATTTCGAAAGGCAATGCACGAGCTAATGCAGCTGCAAAGCAAGCAGCCTCAAACTCAGAAACTTTACTTCTAAATGAGGAATTACAACCCTCTGAGATTTTAGATTTAGACATGTTAAAAACAATGCAGATGCTTACTACAAAAGCAGAAAAACAAAAATGGGTAAAACGAGGTGCAATTCTTGAGAATGGACTGTACATTTCCAAAGAAAGAAAACCGATATTGACGTCTAATTTATTTAGATATGCAGCTTTGTTGAGCCATGGGCAGTGCCATGTCTCAACAGGGGGGATGGTACAGTTAGTGAATCGAATATTCCAAACATAGAGACACACAAATTACACAAAAATTTTGTGCAGCTTGTCATACTTGTAACAAGCACCATGCACAAGGGGCATTTAAAACCAAGCAAGGAAGTTTTCCTATACCACCATACCCGTTCCATACTATTTGTATGGATTTCATAGAATTGAATAAATGTGAAGGGAAAAAGTTTTGTTTAGTTATTGTAGACATGTTTTCTAAATGGGTGGAAGCTTTTCCAACCAGAAACCCGGATGCAGCAACAGTGGCAAAAGCCCTGATAAAAGAAGTAATCCCTAGATTTGGCATTCCAGAAAGGATTTATAGTGACAATGGCACACATTTTGTGAATCAAACGATTCACCAGCTTGGGAGATTTTTTGGTATCTCCTTGAAGAACCATTGTGCTTACCACCCACAGTCAGCAGGACTGGTGGAAAGGTACAATGGTGTCCTAAAGAATAAACTTAGGAAGCTAGTAGAGGAGACCCAAAAGAATTGGATATACTGTCTGCCTTTGGCACTGCTGAGTATGAGAACGGTTCCAAATGTAAAGGGTTTGACTCCCTTTGAAATGGTTTTTGGGAGAGCATATTATGTGCCTCAGTGGAAAGCTCTCATGCCTGCAGAGAAAGAGGCTGACATTTCATTAGCTTGTTATATGAGTAAACTGTTAACAAATAAATCTGTTTTGCAGTTTAACTCTTTTTCAGATAAGGAACAGACCAGACCGGTGGAAGCAGTCGTGGTTCCTGGGACATACGTTTGGGTGAAAGTGACGAAGAGGAAGAAATGGGCGAGTCCAAAGTGGGAGGGACCGTACCAGGTTCTGTTGGCAACGCCTACTGCAGTTAGAGTGGCTGAGAGGACGTCCTGGGTTCATTTGATGCATTGTAAACCGGTAAAGAACTTTCAACTTGATAAAAACTTTGTGACTGATACACAACCAGACCGAGATTGCCAAAAACAAAACGAATAGAAGTTTAGATCAACCCCAGAGATGTTGCATAATCATTTTGTTGTGTGTACATTTATTAACTGTAATTGTGACAATTTTCCTCTTGCTGTGGTTTATCCTACACACAACCACACAAGTGAAAGTGGGAAGGCGTGATGAAACGTCTATAGACTGGCATCCAAATTTTAACACATACCTAGCCATGAAACGTGTGTATGCAGAGACTATGAACATTTCAAATTGCTGGGTTTGTACAGCTATACCAACAGCATATGGAGGACTGATTATGTCCGCTGTCCCTTTGGGGATAAATGAGACTTGGGAGAATTTACTTTTCGACACAGGAACTGTGAGATCACAGGACAAAATAGCTTTATTTTACCTGTCACACAAAAAGGAGTTGTATGTTTCTACAAAATGACACTCCAGGTGGGATGGAGCAATTGTAATATAACCATATCTTACCGATGTTATATTAAGAATAGTAATGGCAATACTTTTTGCAATACTAATTATGACTCGTATTTAAACTCATTGAAAACAACTATGAGTGACATTCAAAGAAATCCAGTTTTGTTTAAACAATTGTCAGTTATAGATCAGAAAATGTTTCATGCAGGGCTGATCCGTATCAGTACTAAAGTAGAAAACTGTTATTTTATTTGTGGGAAAAAGGCATATAAATGGTTACCTGAGAATTGGTCCGCCAGCTGTTTTTTGGGTTACTTGGTTCTGGCAATAAGACATACTGCAGAATTACCTTTGGGTAAGATATGAAACGTAAGAGAAACAGCTCGAAAATCCGAAGGTCCAGTTAAGAAACCTGTGAATCCAGTTGGGAAGATCGAAGCTGGTTGGAAAGACCATAATTCAGTAAAAGACAAAAGCGAATTGACTCATATGGACTTGAGTGACAGTGTTATATCCTGGGCAGGAATATTACCAGCCTATGGAGCAGTCAAATCGATCTGGGAGCTGAGGAAGTTGTCGAAACTTCTCGAAGTAATGAGTAATGCAACTTTTTCCGCCCTAGAATTGGTGCCTGATGAAATGAATGCAATGAGAACTGTTGTGCTACAAAATCGAATGGCTCTTTACTTCACCCTAGCGGCGAGAGGTGGTACATGCGTGCTTATCAAAGAAGAATGCTGTGCTTTTATTCCTGATAATCGACATGAGATAAATAACCACCTAGAGGGAATTCAGCAAGCATCAGTCATGACTGAACCAGGCCCAAACCCACTGACAGACTTTTTCCAGAATCTATTTGGGGGGTGGGGTTCTATCCTAATGAATATTCTGATTACCATTTGTGTGGGTATACTCCTAATAGGAGCATGTGTTTGCTGTGGAATTCCCTGCATGAAAAAACTAATCAAAGAATTTGTTGATGTATCTGTTACTGAAACTTTCTACCAATATATTGAAATTGAAAGATTGATTTCAGATGACGCTTTTTCTGAAGTATAGATTGAATGACTCACCTAGCTGAAAATCCTGAGTGGAAAAGGCTAGGAGATGAAATGACACTATGCATACTTCAAAATAGAATAAAAAGTATTAATAGGGGGGGAAATGTTAGAAAAATGTGTATTTGAATACATGAGAAATGCTAGTTTAAAAGCAAAGTAGTATATAATGCATTTTATTCTATTAGTAGTAAAATTAATTCATGTCTAAATGTGAAGTAGTTTTGAAACTGCAGTGTGGCTTGAAGCAAAGCTGATCTCTGACCCTGACAGAATGCTAGCTTAGCAAGTTTTAATGTTTATGCTTTTCACAAGTGATTATCTGCTGGGTCAGGAAATTAAATGTGTGAAATAATGAAATCTTCTGCTCTTTCCTGTTGGAATGATCTGGCCTTGTATATGTGTTACTTAGATAGCACGCAGCTGTGTGAGGAAGTGTAAGAGAGAACAAAGACATGCATTAAAAGACTGAAGCTGCTATTGTATTCGAACTGATATGAAACCTTGAATAAGTAACTTTGCAGAAAGACATTATGACTGACCAGCTGGATAGCAAGGCCGTATTTTATCTAGCGGAAAAGTTTTTTTTAAATATACAGCATCAGCAAGACTTAATGAATGAAGAATTGTAAGCTAAAGTGATGTAGATGCCCTGTGACATATCACGTCAGTAAGGTGGGCATAGCTTAAATGTTAAACCTATATAAAATTGTGTGCTTCCTGTTTCATGTCAGACAAAATTCTGTACTTGTATGTTTTTTTGCCTCCTGGTGTACACTAGTAAACTTTTGAATCTGAACCTCCTGTGTATTGAATTCTTAATTTTATTTAACAGTTTTATATATATATATATATATATATATATATATATATATACATATATATATATGGGTCCACCTGACAACACCGACGCACTACAACAGACAACAAATCACCGACACCACATAACCGAAAGTTCACAAACACGAAACCTCACATGCCCGACACACCACAATCCCAACAATCAACAAACAAAACAAATCCCCTGTCGAAAAAGCAAACACACAACACAAGCACACCAAAATCATTACAAACCCACACTAAACCTTACATACACAACTATCTATAACCTTAACCCAAACCCTAACCCTAAGGTCCGTCACTATCGCACACTCACCTAACCCGCGCCCTAACCCTAACTCACTTAACCCGCCCCTAACCCTAATGTCCATCACTACCACATACTTACACAGCCTTTTCACATGTCAGTGTTCTCAGTGTCGGGGTTTTCATCCGTCGGTCATCTCAGTTTTCGATCTTCTGGTGTCGGTGTTCTCATCGTCGGCGTTGTCAGCTTTCGGTGTTGTCAGGTAGACCCATATATATATATATATATATATATATATATATATATACATATATGTGTATATGCGTGTGTCTGTATGTAGGTTTAAATAAAAATTATAGGCAAGTCTAGAAATATAAACACACAGTTAAAAATAAAAAACACCCATAAAACGTTTGCAACAAGTATAGAATTGCCATATAGAAATGTCCAGCCTATCCATAACATTTGCAGGGTGGTTGAGGATCCCTAATATCACAGCAAAGATGCCATTACTCAGATATCTAATTTTTATGGTGAGTATTCTCACGTGGGTAAATCGAGTTCAACAGAAGGACGCTTCAGATATTTATGATATGACTGACAACAAAACAATGCACCTTTAGCTGTGTTCCTATTACGCTGTCGAATTCCTAAAACTTTGAAGCTGAAAACATCAAACTCAGATGTTCGAAGTTCCAGGAATTCAAACATAAAAAAAAATTAAATAAAAACCCTAACAGGTATCTAACAATTGTTTGGTTTTATTTATTTATTTTTACATTATCGAAGTTCTGCAACTTCGAACATAAGGTTTCGACCTAATGGTGTTCAAAGTTTCAGAACTTCGATAAGGTAATAGGAACCTCTACCTACCAGTAACCGGTTGATTGCATATTATAAAGGAAGTGCTGCCAGGCAGTGAAAGCAAATTCAACTCAAAATTCAAACTGAATACATAGTTGTTAGAAATTAGAAAGTGTGTTACTTAAAATAGTTTAGACGATGCAGTTTTGAAGAAGACTATATTAATAGTTTCTGACCTTCTCTGAGATCCCCTAAAAACAATAGTCACATTGAAGTTGGAGTTATCAAAATAAAAAAAAAAACAAAAAAAACCCACTACAGTTAAAGAACCACTTGGAAGGATATGTCTATTTACTTGATCAATATATATATATATATATATATATATATATATATATATATATATGTGTGTGAATATATAATTTTCCCTTTAATTTTGTGCTTAAGAAATTGTCAAAAATGCTGCTCCGGTGGCATAGAAGGATAAAGCCCTAACTATGGCCCAGTTGTCTTGGGCTCACTTAGTGGCTCAGGTGACTGATAGAGCGGTAGCCAGGGATGGGCATGCTCATCCTGGGTGAGAGCATTATTCACTGATGTACCTTTAAGAGAGGTGGGGTTCAGAAAGGAGAGTTGTACTAAGTCTTAAGCAGAGAGCATGAGAGGCATGGCAGAGTAGGGAAGTGGGTAGGATATTTTAAAACTCTACTGGCGCATGAATGGTAATTTACCCAGTCCCTCCCAGGGGAATAACACCTCTGTATTCCAACAAGTGTGCAGAATCCTCCACCCCTTGAGAGACAAGCAAGACATGGCTTTTCACTTTTACCAGAGTTCCACCATTGCTGAGGTTAGTAATTGAATCACAGTCACCTGTATGACTGTCAGTATTCCATCCATATGCATCATGGAGCAAGGCAAATTTGTTAGCTGCTAGCTGAAAATGTATTCTAGAACTTTTGCTATTAAATTTAAAATGACAATAAATGTGTAATCTATGTAGTAGATGGCAACAGACCCCCAACCATGACTCAGGAGGACCACTCCACCTATCTGGACTTACTTGAATCCATCAAGATTCAGCCCTCTACCCTGATCCTGGGCGACTTTAATTACCCAACCATAGAGTGGAAAACCTATTCTAGCTCAAACACGAATGCCCATAGAGTCCTCGACTTCATCAGTGCCAATGCATTTGATCAGCTAGTCGACATCCCCACAAGAGGTGAAAATATCCTGGAGCTGGTACTAACCAACATGATTACCCACTGTAGAACCCTTACAGTGTCATCCTCCTTGATAAGATCTGACCATAAAGTAATCAGTTTCGAAGTCACTATCTCCCCTGCCCCCCTCTCCCTTGACAGGGTCGAACAAAAAAACTTTTTGAAAGCTGACTGCAACCTCCTGAGAGCAGGTATAAGCAGCTTCACAGCCACCATCCCTTCAGTTGAATCAAACACTGATGTCCAAGCCTACACCAAAAAACTATATGAGCACCTATATAGCTGCATCGACTCAGCAATACCTGACAGGAACAAATCATCTTCCTCAAGGAAGAGTAAACCTGTCTGGTGGACAGCAGTAATAAACAGACTCTATAATAAAAGGAAAAAGTTGCTGTCCAGGACCAAGAAGGAGCAGGTGCCAAGTTGGAAGCAATATCTTCTTTGTCTGGACAAGCAAATAAGGTCACTGGTAAAATCCTCTAAGGCTAACTTCAAGTCCAAATTGCCCACATCCACTATGGACAATCACAAGGCCTTCTTCGCATACCTCCACAGTCTCAAAGGTAACTCCCAAATCTGTTCTGAGCTGGTGGTCAAGTATACCACATACACAGACTCCATAGATATAACCAACCTGTTGGCAGACAAGTTCAGTGAAAACTACACCATCCCTGTCCCCCCCATCAGTAAACCAGGACATGCCCAGCACCTGACCCTCTCCCCTCCCCCTCATCACCAGGGAGCAGGTTATTATTGCCCTCTCAAAGGCAAAAAAATACAGCTTCCATGGGACCCGAAAACATCCTTGGCTGTGTCCTACATGAACTCAGGGAAGAGATCTTAGCACAAGTGGGCACCCTACTCAACCAAAGCCTGTGCACTGGCTTCATCCCAGCAGAATGGAAGACAACCTCTGTCACCCCTCTGAGCATCCATTGACCCAGGCAGTTATAGGCCAGTCAGCCTAACTAGCCTGATCTGCAAGGCCATGGAACGCATTATCATGGACCTTACAAAGACATTGGAAACCTCCAAACAATTGATCCTACACAGTTTGGTTTTGTCAAAGAGAGATCATGCCTGCTTAATTTGGTCGACATCTTCAAAACAGTCACCAAAGCCATGGATGAGGGCAAGACAATGCATATCACCTACCTTGACCTAGCCAAAGTCTTCAACACTATTCCCCACTCGGGCATAATAGATAATCTCTCCCAGCTAGGCATTAACCCATATTTTACCAGACGGGTAGCTAACTGGCTCACTGATAGAAACCACTCAGTCAAAATAGGGGAAACCACCTCTATTACTAGAGCCATAACAAGTGGCATACCCCAAGTATTGGTCTTGGGGCCTCTGCTGTTTGGGATATACTTTCCTGGGGTGCAAGCCAAAACCAGTTGTCTGTGGCTGACCAAGTTTGCAGATGACTGCAAGTTGGGCACTGTCATAAATTCCTCCAGTGATGTGAACATCCTGCAAGAAGGCCTTAACCAAACTAATGACTAGTGCCAGAAGCATGTCCTCAAACTGAATGCCAAAAAATGCATCATTATCCCCTTTGGGGAGAATGGTGTCCCCACTAATTATCATATTAATAACAATGTACTAAGCATGCAATAAGTCGTGAGGGACTTGGGCACCCAGGTTGCTAGCAACCTGACTTTTGACCACTATTTTGCCTCCATTGTATGGAAGGCTTTCTACATGGCTCACCTTATAAGTAAGGATATTTCATCCAGGAAGAAGGAGGTCATACTCATCCCTGTACCCCTCCCTTATCAGACCCATTATCGAGTGCCCCCTTTGGCATGTACCTTGCCACGCAAATGCAGCAGATGGAGAGACCACAGAGGCTCCTGATTAGGAAAATCCAAAGTCTCAAACACACATCCTATACAGATAGGCTAAAAGCCCTGTCCCTCTATTCAGTCTCATACAGACTGCTCAGAGGTGACCTGTGTCTGGCATACAAAGTCATCTCAGACTCAGCCTTGATGGAGTTGCTGCATATCTGTAAGTCTAACTCCACTCATGTAACCTATATGTAAGGTCTCAACCTGGTCTGTGACATTAATAGAATTTGTTGGCGGGATAGATTTGTGTCCCAACAACTTCTCCATCTGTGGAATAGACTTCCTCTCCATGTTAAGCTGAGTACCTCACTAGTCCTCTTTAACAGGAACCTGGACGACTGGATGGGAAAAAGAAAATATACCCCCGGGATCCCACCTGTGTCCCTGCTGGACAGGGAAAACAGATGCTGACTTTGTGGAAACATGGATGAAATTCTTGACTAGGCTTATAAGGGCCTCTGGGACAATAGCCTAGTATCGTCCTATGAACCTATGAACCTATGAATTGTTAACTTTGACATCATGATGCCAGAGTAGTATAAAATGTGCTTCCTTCTAAATGTCAAGTAATTGACAACAAGTCTTCCTCAGAAACTTCTGATTATCAGGATAGATGGTGAACAAGTATGAATAAAAATTTTCAGTTAACTGAAATATCAGTTTCATCAGATTCACATCGATCATGACCATCTGATCATACTAAGCCATACCTTTTTCATTTTGTACAGGGCTTTCTCTGAGGCTTAGTATGGTGAAAACTAAATCAAGATGTGCATTTAAATCATTATAATTTGTTCTTTGAGTCTTAGGAAATATTCACTGGCCTAGGCTACAGAATAAAAAATTTTTTGAGAAAAAAAAAAATTCTTCATTTACAGACAGATTTGCAGTGCCATCAATATGCATGGTCATCAGAAAGATCTAGTAGTCTTCAATAGTAGAAATGAAAGGTATATCAGCAGAATGAAGAATATAGGCAAATTGTGTCTGCTGGCATGCTGGCAGTATGGTCACTTTTGCAAAACATAAAAACTTTAATTGCACACACACACACACACAAGCACACACACACACACACACACACACACACACACACACACACAGACACACAAACACACACACACACACACACACACCTTAAAAGAAGGAATGCTACGCACATTCAACAATTCAAAAAGTGTGCTCTGTTAGACTGGGTAGAAATCAAATCACATCAGTGTAAATGTGGAATGTTGGCAAATTAAGCTTAATAAAGGAAGTTTTAAGCTGTGCACATTAACTCATATGAGGGAAGTTACCAATTTTTATGCCTCCCTTTTTGCATTTTCTTCCCCTTTTGTAAAATTTATGAGAATTGTGCAAATGACTGATGAGGTTGCAGTCTTTTAATGATGACATCCCAGGACGTAACTGGAAAAGAGCATAACAAAGGGAGAAAGTTACTGAATTCACTGAGGTAGTATAAGCTCACATTAAACAAAAGTTGCTTAATATTAAATTGTAATTACCTATTTTATAAATTTTAATTTAAGATTGGTTGAAAAATGATTAAAAGAAATCCAATGCTATGATTCAGATGTTTTGGTTAGAGGATAAACAAGCACATAAAACATTTTTGATAATATATGGGGTATTTGAAGTTTAATATGAACATGCCAGTAGTAAGAAAGACAGAAGATATGCACCATGGTACTGTTTGAAGAAAAAAGAAAACCATTTTAAAATTGTGCATACAGTTAGTGACAAAATTGACTACACTGAAAAATAATGATAGAAATCTACAAGTAATATTCCAGGTAAATGCATGACAAAATGGAAGTGGTACCATGAATTTCCAAGAAAATAAATCAGTTAATTATGAGTGAAAACCCTTTGGTGACTTAAGAAAAAAACTATGCTAACACAGAGGAACAGCTGCTATCCTTAGTTTATTGACAAGCAGATTAATGTTACCTCTCTGATTAGCATATAACCCACATATTCCTACCCATGAAATCAAGCAGCTATGGTGAAGAGAGTCTGAGGTAGTGACTCTTGCTTTGTAAGCTCTTCAAAGATAATATTAATTGTCCAGTAGACTGTGCTGTCAGAGGAATTAAAATCTTCCTGTAGATGATTGCCTCCACATTGACAAGTCACAGTGCCATTCTTATCTGTATATTTGCTTTGAATGTGGATGTAAGTGGCCACAATACAGCTAAATGGAGGTAGAGGAAGTGGAGAACAAGAGAGACCAGCACTAGTTCAGGGGTGATAAAGGTGATGTGTTCCACAATATTCAGCCAGAAGTACAAGCTTACACTGGTGATTGAGGGCTTTCTGCTCCACAGGCTCTGGCTGGATAATAGTTGATTATGTTAGAGCTGTTTTTACAAAAGGAAAACTAGATACATAGGAACATACCATTACACTTGACAGGGTTGATGACAAGGAACACATTCATAGAATGTTCCATACCACCTTTCACTGAGACCCAGGTAGGTATCACTACTGCTATAAAAGGAGGAAGCCAAAGTATCCATGGACATCCATGCATCTGCCTTGGAAAAGTGCATCAGGGAGTTAGATTTGCAACAGATGCTCCATAAAAGGACACTGCAGCATATGAAATGTTGTAGTGTTGTAGGAATCAGCCTGCAAAACACTACATGTGAGTGTTCTGCCATTTCACACTGAGCTTGATCGAAGGAAGGACACTGAGGAAACTCGGAGCTATAATATATAACATTAAGTATCCTGTTTTTTGTTTATTTTGTTCTTTATTTCTTTGTTAGTTATAGCACTTTGTGTACTGTGTATTTTTCTAGCTAGTTTCACTGTGTGTGAGGTATTAACTGGAAATTGTCCACTTTTATTAAGCATCTGTTGGGTTGTTTGTTTGTAATAACTTGTTGCAGTTAAACTCTTTTTTCTAGAGGCTCCTTTAGCTGTTTAAAACTTTCATTTAAAGGCTCACTGCTGCTTTTCAGCTGTGAGAAACATTTCTTCAGTTTGTTTCCCACCCTCCCTCTCTGTTGGTATAGTGTTTTTTATAGTTGGTGGCTTTGCAGTTGCCCGCCCCTAGTGTAAATTTGATCTGGGACCCTCCTCCCAGTCTAGTGTTATTACCTCATTCTACCCAGTACAGGGAGAACATTTGAGAAGGCCAATCAGATTAGTTTCTGCTACTCCTTTCTCTCTTTCCACTTAAAAAAAAAAAAAAAAAAATGTATCTGCTTTTACTGTATTTGTGTTTCTTCCTACTTTATTTTGCTTTGCGTCATCTTAAAAGTACTCAATTGTATTTATTACTGCTTGGTGTAACTCATTCTAAGCCTTTTAGTTTAAGCACTTGGGCTTCAGACCAGTTGTTTTACATTAAGAAGGTTTGTGGCCTGCACTGTGGTGGCAGGACAGGTAGCTTACATCCTTCTAAGTTGGGAACTGCTGATTGAGGGCTCAGTGTCTGTTATTCTAAAAGTGTATTAGTTCTGGTTTAAGCACTTGGGCTTCAGGACAGTTATTTTACATTAAGAAGTTTTGTGGTCTGCACTCTTGTGGGAGGAGAGGCTGGACACTGCCCTTCTGAGCTGGGAATTTCTGGTTAAAGGCTTATAGTGCCTGCATATTTGAACTGTTTCTTACTGAAATTGCTACACCTTGTTTGCTGTAGCATAGACTAGATCCAGGCCTGCTGAATCTAGCTTTGTTTGTATGCTTGTTGTTTGCTTGCTTATTTCCCTGAAATGCTAATTTCACCTAAAACACTGCTTTTCAGCGCTTCTGTGGATCCCTAGTGATATCTGCATTGCTTACTCTACTTATTTCCTTGTTTCATTTGAAAGAAAGTTACTGTTTGTCATTTTTGCATTCATGTTACCTGTAACACATTGCATTTAATTTACCTGGCACTTGCTCAATAAGTCAGCACTAAAAAATTAAAAGCACTACACCCTCACAAACTCCCCTTGAGTACCTTGTTCCCCACTGGCCCTTTTTTTCAATTATAAAGGAATTCCCAATACTATTCTAGCATGTCCAAAGGTCAGTTGTCAATCTCCTCTCCGGTCCAGCTGGTGAATCTGGGAATCTTGAGGCAATGTTACAACTACCTCATGTACACAGATAACCCTCTCCTCTTCCCAACAAATTCCAACACATGTGAGAGATGCAACCATATAGCCAAACTGGAGGCTAAGCTCTCTCAACTCAGTACTGGAGTAACCAGTCAGGAGGAGAAGGAAACCACACTCACTACAATTCCAGTCTCACATAGACCTACCACGACAGCAAACCAAACACATAAACACACAAAAACATACTCGGAGGCTCTAAATAAAAATCTGCCTAAGCAGCAGAGACCTCCAAAGCAGACACCCAAGCAACCGCTACCCCAAAACAAAACACGTGCAACACATAGCTCACAAAGCCAGTGTGCCGAACAGTCACAGCCCTTAAGGCTAAACAACACACCTGATACACTTGTAATAGGTGACTCTATCGTCAGGCACACTGACGTCCTGCTCACCAGGCTGAACAAGGAGAAGGTCAGGGTGAGCTGCCTGTCGGGCGCTAGGATCTGCCACATAACACAAGCACTCAGGTCACTCCAAGGCAAGTACAAATATGACTCAGTCATTGTCCATGCTGGTGTGAATGACCTGAGACGCATACCCTCCCTGGACTACATGAAAAGAGACATAGAGGAGTTCTCTGAGCATGTAGCCCAGGCCGGTATGACCCTGACCTTGAGTAGCATCTTACCCTCACCAAGAATGATGCCACAATATGAAGACAAGATTATCAATTTCAACAATTGGCTTAAGTATTGGTGTCATTCAAAGGGGATCCAATGCCTGTCAGCCTGGGATGACATGCTCGACAAGCCACGATGCTTCGCTAGGGACGGCTTGCACCTGTCACCCCTGGGCTTTCGGATATTGGCAAAGGCTCTTGCTACCCCCATAGTGCCTTTTTTAGGCAAGGCTCAAAAGACAAACCCACCTCCATAGGTATCACAAGGGATAGGAAACTAAGAGTAATGCTAATTAACGCCAGAAGTCTAAACCTCAAGATGCACACACTCGAAACTCTTCTTAGCATGGAGAACATCAATATCTGTGGAGTAACAGAAACCTGGTCCAAGGCTCCTGAGAGCACCCCAGCACTACCAGGTTATACCTCATACCATGCTTTTCAGCCCCAAAACTTGGACCGAACCACAAAAGGGGGGGTATCAATATTCGTCAAAGATACCCACACCTCCAGGTTGGTGGCACAGCATGAAGCATCAGAGACTATCCATGTGCAACTAACAGTGGGTAAAACTGCCTTCCAGTTTATAGCCTGCTACAGACCACCCTCCCAAACCCAGGAACCCCACTCGGCCTTCCTGAGAACACTGGAAAATATGAAGGTCTCTCCAAAACACCATTATATTGGGCGACTTCAACTACCCAAACATAGACTGGGAGCATTACTCTAGCTCCAACACCCTAGCCCAAAGATTCCTAGAATTTATAAACTTAAATGCTATGGAACAACTTGTTACCACTCCCACAAGAGGGGAAAACATACTGGACCTGATCATCACCAACATGGGGACTCTATGCTCCAGACCATAAGTGTATCCCTCATTGGTAAGATCAGACCATAAACTAATCTCACTGGATATTCACATCCCGACCCCACCCCCTGCCCAGAAAACCACAGTGCAAAACTTCTCTAAAGCAAATTTCACACTCCTCAAAATCGAGGTGGAATCCTTCAAAGCCCCCGGGCCTGTGGAAAATACGACCCAGACTGCAGAATCCTTTATAAATGCATTCTATGAACACCTTCAGGAATGCATGGATCTTGCAATCCCAAATAAAACCAAGACCCAATCCTCCAAAGGCAGACGTCCTGTCTGGTGGACGCCAGCCATAAACAAACTATACAATAGAAGGAGGAAGCTACTACATGATAGAGCAAAATCCCAAAAAGGGAAGGCATCTCTGATCAGTATTAGCAAAAAACTATGGGCACTCATAAAATAGTCTAAGGCCAGCTTCGAGAGAAAAATTGCACAGGACACTAAGGATAATCACAAGGCTTTCTTTAGCTATGTTAGGAACCTGGGTGGGAATTCCCAGATATGCTCAGAATTAGTCCAAAATGACAAAAAATACACCAAACCCACAGGCATTGCCAACATCCTAGCTGACAGGTTCAGTGCAAACTCCCCCCCCACCAAAAGGGCAAATATCTATCCCAGCAGAGTGCTGCCCCCCTGACATCTCAGATGCTCAGGTAAGAGCCGCCCTCTCCAAATCAAAAAACGCAGCATCAATGGGACCAGACAGTGTCCCAGGCTGCGTCCTACATGAACTCCAAGAAGAGCTAAACCCAAACATAAAACTACTGTTCAGTCTCAGCCTTACTACAGGATATGTACCCAAAGAGTGGTGTACAGCAACAGTGGTCTTTCTCCACAAAGGTGGTGCCTCAACAGATCCTGGAAACTATCGCCCCATAAGCCTGACTAGCTTGGTCTGCAAAGCTATGGAAAGGATCATCATGGACCTCATAAATAAAGATATTGGGGACCTACAGACACTGGATCCTACCCAGTTTGGCTTTGTTAAGGGCAGATCCTGCCTCTTAAACCTGGTCAATTTCTTTGAAACAGTCACCAAGGCCATTGATGAGGGGAAGGTGGTCCACACAGCCTACCTGGACCTTGCAAAAGCCTTTGATACAATACCCCACTCGGGCATTATAGATAAGCTCACCAGCTTAAATATAAACCCCTATGTCACTAGATAGGTTGCAAATTGGCTCAAGGACAGAACCCACATGGTTAGAATTGCTGGAGCCATGTCAGACTCCAAACCAGTTACAAGTGGCGTCCCACAAGGCTCAGTCCTGGGACCACTCTTGTTCGGTATATATTTCTCGGAGGTACAGGCCAACACGGAAGGACTGTGGCTGACCAAGTTTGCAGATGGCTGCAAACTGGCCGCCATAATCGACTCTCCAGCCGACACAAGCATCCTCCAAAAGGGCCTCATATAAACAGACAACTGGTGCCAGAGCCATGGCCTCAAGCTAAATGCCAAAAAGTGTATAGTCATCCCCTTTGGCAAAAACAAAGTGCCCACAAATTACCAGATAGGTGGTAATCCATTAAGTACAGAAGAAGTAATTAGGGACCTGGGGACCCAAGTTGATAGCAATCTCTCATTTGACAACCACGTGGCCAAAGTGGTTAGAAAAACATTTTATATAGCCCACCTAATCATGAAGGGATTCACATCTAGATCAGGGGAGGTCATCGTGCCTCTTTACTCATCCCTCATCAGGCCCATAATTGAGTACAATGCCCCTTTTGGGATGTACCTTACCAGACACCTGCAGCAGCAACTGGAAAGACCTCAAAAGTACCTCACCAAGAGGATCAAAGGGCTCAAACAGATGCCATATGCTGCCCGTTAAAGAAACTCCAGCTCTACTCAGTGGCATACCGCCTGCTCAGAGGCGATCTGTGCCTGACGTATAAAGCCATGTCCAACCCGGAATTAATGGACATGCTGCACCTCAGAAAATCCAAATCCCATTGAGCTACGTGCTTGAGAGACTTGAACCTCAGCACTGAAATAAATAGGACATGCTGGAGGGACAGATTCATAACCCAGAGGCTCCCTTCACTCTGGAATAAAATCCCAGTCCAGGTTAGGCAGAGTCCCTCATTGACTCTCTTCAAGAGGAATCTTGATGAGTGGATGGGAGATTGTAGGTTTATCCCGGGTATCACTTCTGTGTCACTGTTAGACAGAGGCACAGTATACTAACCTCGAAAAAGGGCATAGCAAAATTAATTTAAAATGGGTGGTGAAAGCCAAACACACTCTGGCTAGGCTTATAAATGCCCTAGGGCAGATAGACTAGTATGAACCTATAAACCTATGAACATGTTTGCTGTTCTAGCAGGTACTCAGGAAGGAGATGTGCTACTCTAGGGGTGGTAGATTAATAATGAGACATAGTGTACATGAGTAGAGGCACAACAGCTGTGTGCACACAGCAGAATGCAACCTAGTCTGTATGGCAATAGTGGAATGTGTTTAACTGATGGCATGTTTCCCATAACAGCAAATTTTAACCATTAGTTATAGACCATCCATGGTAACATTGGGATAGGTGATAATAGCAAATTTGTGACTTTTGTTTAATATCTCCTAGTTGTTTATGTTTTTATTACCATGAAAGGCACGGACCCATTCCAAAGTCAGAGTGCAATTACTTTTTCTGATGATTTCTAAGAGTGTTCAACTCAGCAGCCATAATGTACCCATAATTGTTTCCATCTTTCATTATTATGGACTTGGCAATATCCCCGGCATATTTATTAACACTTTGGGTAGCATATTCAGTGCATTCAGTCTATGGTCACAGGATATGGGGATTCCTAAGTAGGTTAAAATTCTACTCAAGCCCAAACACCCTTGCCCAACGGTTCCTAGAATTTATAAACTCAAATGCTATGGAACAACTGGTCACCACTCCCACAAGAGGGGAAAACATATTGGATCTGGTCATCACCAACATGGGATCTCTATCTTCCACACCAGAGGTATACCCCTCATTGGTAAGATCAGACCATAAACAAATCTCACTGGACATCCATATTCCGTCCCCACCCCTAGCCAAGGAAACCACAGTGAAGAACTTCTAAAAAGCAAACTTCACACTCCTCAAAACTGAGGTGGAATCCTTCAAAGCCCCGGGCCAGTGGAAAATACGGCCCAAAATGTAGAATCCTTTACAAAAGCATTCTATGGACACCTACAGGAATGAATGGGGCATGCTATCCCAAATAAAACCAAGACTCACTCCTCCAAAGGCAGGAGAACTATCTGGTGGACCTCAGCCATAAATAAGATATACAACAGAAGGAGAAAGCTACTACATGACAGAGCAAAATCCCAAAAAGGGAAGGCGTCACTGATCAGTACTAGCAAGAAACTACGATCCCTCATAAAATCATCTAAGGCCAGCTTTGAAAGAAAAATTGCACAAGACACTAAAGATAATCACAAGGTCTTCTTATGTCAGAAACCTGGGAGGCAACTCCCAGATATGCTCTGAGTTAGTGCAAAATGACAAAAAATACACTGAACCCACAGACATTGCCAATATCCTGGCAGAAAGGTTCAGTGCAAACCTCCCCCCCCTTCCCCCCCAAAAGAGCAAATGACTATCCCAACAGAGTGTAGCCTTCCTGAAATCACAGATGCACAGGTGAAAGCTGCCTTCTCCAAAGCAAAAAACACAGCATCAATGGGACCAGACGGTGTCCCGGTCTGCGTCTTACACGAGCTCCAAGAAGAACTAAACCCTCATACAAAATCACTGTTCAATCTCAGCCTTACTACAGGATATGTACCCAAGGAATGGCGTACAGCAACAGTGGTCCCACTCCACAAAGGTGGTGCCACAACAGACCCCAGAAACTATCGCCCTATAAGCCTGGCTATCCTGATCTGCAAAGCTATGGAGTGTATCATCATGGAAATCATAAACAAAGACATTGGGAACCTCCAGACACTGGATCCTACCCATTTCAGCTTTGTTAAGGGCAGATCTTGCCTCTTGAACCTGGTCGACTTCTTTGAAACAGTTACCAAAGCCATAGATGAAGGGCAGGTAGTCCACACAGCCTACCTGGACCTCGCAAAAGCCTTTGACACAATACCCCACTCAGACATCATAAATAAGCTCACCAGCTTAAATATCAACCCCTATGTCACAAGATGGGTTGCAAACTGGCTCAGGGATAGAACCCACATGGTCAGAATAGCAGGTGCCATGTCAGACTCTAAACCAGTTACAAGTGGTGTCCCACAAGGCTCAGTCCTGGGATCTCTCTTGTTCGGTATATATTTCTCCGAGATACAGGCTAACACCGGTGGACTATGGCTGACCAAGTTCGCAGATGACTGCAAACTGGATGCTGTAATCAACTCTCTGGCTGACACAAGCATCCTCCAAAAGGGTCTCACAGAGATGGATAACTGGTGCCAGAGCCATGGCCTAAAGCTAAATGCCTAAAAGTGCATAGTCATCCCCTTTGGGAAAAACAAAGTGCCCACAAATTACCACATAGGTGATAATCCATTAAGTACAGAAGAAGTAATTAGGGACTTGGGGACCCAAGTAGATAGCAATCTCTCCTTTGACAATCACATTGCCAAAGTGGTTAGAAAGACCTTCTATATAGCCCACCTTATCATGAAAGGGTTTACATCTAGATCAAGAGAGGTCATTGTGCCCCTCTACTCATCACTTATCAGGCCCATAATTGAGTACAATGCCCCGTTTGGAATGTACCTTACCCGACACCTTCAGCAACTGGAAAGACCCCAAAAGTATCTCAACAAGAGGATCATGGGGCTCAAACAGATGCCCTATGCAGTTCGGATAAAGAAACTCCAGCTCTACTAAGTTGCGTACCGCCTACTCAGAGGCGATCTGTGTCTGACGTATAAAGACATGTCCAACCCAGAATTAAAGGACATGCTTCACCTCAGGAAATCCAAATCCCTTAGAGCTACACACTCCAGGGACTTGAACCTCAGCACAGAAATAAATAGGACATACTGGAAGGACAGATTCATATCCCAGAGGTTCCCCTCACTCTGGAACAAAATCCCAATCCATGTTAGGCAGAGCCCCTCACTGACCCTCTTCAAGAGAAATCTTGACAAGTGGATGGGATATCGTAAGTTTACCCCTGGGATCTCTTCTGTGTCCCTGCTTGACAGAGGTACAGTAAACTAACCTTAAAAGGGCTACCTTCCGTGACCTACTATACAGAGGCACAGTCAACTAATCTAAAAGGGTGGCAAAAGCCAAACACACTCTGGCTAGGCTTATAAATGCCCTAGGGCAGATAGCCTAGTATCAACCTATGAACCTATGATCTAGTTTTGTTATGGCTAGGAATCTGGCATAAGCTCAACCCCTCACTTTGAGAGTTAGGTGGTGTGGTAGAAAGCCAGCTAGCTTTGCTGGTCCTTCTGAACAGCTACCCCCCCCAGTTTGGCAGCTCTTTCATGCTCCAGTATAGCTGCTTTCTGCATGTTCCACTCAGCTCACAGTGCAACTTGCACATGGTAGCACAACTCAATAGACATGAGCTCCAAGTGGTAGATAATGAGTGCTACCATCAGATGTCACTCATGTGGCAAGGCAGAACCACATTCCTGTCCTCAGACTGGATGAGCAAATAGTGGCTGCTCACTCATACCCTCACCTTCCAACTGCTACAGTCAGCCAAGCCTCTATCTGAACTCAGACCATCCATGAAATAATCAGGGCTTTATCTCTGTATGCCATGGAATGGCTAGTTAATACTTCCATGTATTGATGGTTTTTAAGTGTATCTCATTCAGTAGTGGAGACGCTATACTCACTTGGTATAGCACTTTCAATAATCAATGCTGCTTTTTTTCCTTTCCTCTTCAGCTATGACTGGTTACATGACAGATATGTGAGTGCCAGCCCATGTATGTGTGATGCCTGTGTATTATATTTCATAAAATATGCCACAGCACCTCTGACATTTTGGCAATGCAAAAGTTGTCAGCCACATCACTCCCATGTACATAGATTAATGTGGATGATTTGGGGGGACCAGTTTGCTAAAATAAGGATATCTGATTGAAAAAAAAATAAATAAATTGGCCATAACGGAGGACTGCAGTGAGAAAAGAAATACAGCTTCACATTTCGTTAAGGACTACATTTGATATATACAAGGTAAACTGAGACTGATACATTTCTTAGGAATGTAAATGTTAGCAAGAATACAGGAGTCTTACTTGAGCATAGTCATCTGTAAATAAGGAGTTTATGATGTATTATTTTTGGGTATCAATTTGTGTAACAACTGACTAAGGAGTTTGAAACCATGTTTTTTTTATTGCTTATCATGTTACTAATACAAATGAAGCTATGTTACTATATTCAGTTTCAACTTTAATAGTGGGGCATGGGAAGCAGTTGTTTCAACTGTGATATAGTGAAATGTTGTCAGCCCAGCTATCTGGAATTTTGTAAATAATTCTCCCTGGGATTCAGGAAGCCATATTGCCCATGCAGGAACAGTGTAGGAGCTCCTGCATGGAAAATGGCTGCCAAGAGATTCAGGATAGTGCCGTTTTCATGTTCACGAGTGGTCCTAAACTGTTCTAGCATGGAAAACAGGCAAATATGCAAATCACCTCATTTACTGGTGAAAACCACTCCCTAACCGATTTTATTAGATCTAAAACCAACCTTACACATCCCAATACTGCCAGAACTGTTCGCTCCAAAAAACAATTTAACCATGATCTATTCCTTACAGAACTTAAACAATGCAATTGGACACCTCTAAAATATCTTCCACTTGATGAAGCAGTATCATATTTTAATTCCACATTCTTATCCATCCTGAACCATCATGCCCCACTACGTTCTATTAGATGTAAAGCTAAACCAGCTCCCTGGCTCTCAAACACTTCAAGGCATAAAATCCATCTGAGAAACAAAGCTTGGGTTAAATGGCGTTCTACAAAAAACCCATTAGATCACTTAATTTTTAAACAACTAAGAAATGACACTAAAAAAGCCATTGTACTAGATAAAAAGAACTTTTACCTCCAAATACAGCAAACCCATGTTAATAAACCACAAATGTTCTGGAAAAGCATTAACAAACTTCTTCATCTAGGACAATCAGTCACCCCTAACCCTCTAGGCTCAAACCCAGATAATCCCATCGACACTGCAAACTCCTTTAACTCCTTCTTTACCAATGCTATCCAATCTCTTGCTAGTCATCTTACAGAAGACATTGCAAACCTTCCTAATTCATCTGTAAATCCTCCACCTTCCTTTCTATCCCATCCAGTGCCCACATCCACTATTTGCCCTCTACTACATAACCTTAAACCTTCCACCCCCTCAGCTGACCAACTTCCAGCAGAATACCTTCAAATAGGTGCTAAATCTATAGCCTACCCTATATCCATTCTTATCAATAGAACCATTAGTGAAGGAAATATCCCGTCCATCTGGAACATTTCATATATCATTCCTCTGCACAAAGGTGGGAACTCAAATGATTTCTCTAATTTTTGTCCCATAGTCTTGCTATCTCCCCTCGCAAAAATTATGGAAAAGTGCATTCAGAAACAACTACTCAACCATCTGCTCCAAAATAAACTTCTGGCTAACTGTCAACATGGCTTCAGACCTTACCATAGTACCACCACTGCCCTGCTATCTTTTACAGATTGTATTAACAATAATCGTAACAATGGCCTTCATTCCTCAGCAGTATTTGTTGATTTATCCAAAGCCTTCGACATGGTTCATCACCACCTGCTCTTACACATCATGCAATCTCTGTCCTTAGACCCATTAACTATCAACTGGTTCAAATCTTACCTTGATAACAGGAAACAAGCAGTAGTCTGGCACAATAATCTATCATATCTCCTACCTATATCCCTTGGTGTCCCTCAGGGCTCCATATTAGGGCCACTCCTATTTTCCATCTACACTAATGATCTTCACTCAGCAATTCCTTACTCTACCTGCATTCAATATGCAGATGACTCTACCATTATCTGCTCAGCTACCTCTCAAATTGAACTGCAAACCTTGACCCAGAATGCATTTAACACTGTGGAACAATGGTTTACTAACCGCTGCCTCCTCCTTAATCCCAAGAAAACAAAACTGCTACTCTTCTCCCCAACACGTAAGTCCACCCCCATACAATTTTCACTTACATCCAACAATGGTACTGTTATCTCCAGACCCAACTACCAAGCTCCTAGGAATAACTATTGACAACAACCTCAACTTTGACACACATATTAACACCACAATAAAAACTGTCAACAAGAAACTTGGATCCCTCTATAGAATCAAACCTTTTCTCACTACAACAGCCAGGACTGCTATAGCCAGAACTCATCTCATCTCTACTCTACTCCACGCCTCACCCATATTCACAAACCTTTCTAAAACCAACATTAACAACCTCACTGTATCATATAATAACATTGCTAGATTTGCTGCTGCCTCCCCTTACCATACTCATCACTGTCTAAACCTTTTATAACTTGATTGGTTAGAATTTAGGTTCATAGGTTCATAGGTTGGTACTAGGCTATCAGCCCTAGGGCCTATACAAGCCTAGCCATAACAATTCTCTGGCTATTTCTTCCCACATTATTTACTTTCCTAGACCCCTGTCTAGCAGGGCGACTGACGTGATCCCTGGGGTGAATTTTCTTTCTCCCATCCAATCGTCAAGGTTCCTCTTGAAGAGGTCCAAAGAGGCACTCTGCTTGACATGTATGGGCAATCTATTCCAGAGTCTGGGGAGTCTCTGGGTCAGGAACCTATCCCTCCAGCATGTTTTGTTTATTGTGATGACAAGGTTTAGATCCCTGGAGCGTGTAGCTCTGAGGGATTGGGATTTCTTTAAGTGTAGCATGTCCAACAGCTCTGGGTTTGACATGGCCTTGTATGTTAAGCAGAGATCGCCTCTGAGTAGACAATATGCGACAGAGTATAGCTGGAGTTTTTAAGGCGGTCAGCGTAGGGCATCTGCTTTAGGCCTGTGATTCTTTTAGTGAGGTATTTCAGAGGCCTTTCCAGTTGTTGCAGATGTCTTGAGAGGTACATACCAAATGGGGCGTTGTATTCTATAATGGGTCTAATGAGGGATGAGTACAGTGGGACAATGACCTCCTTTTTCTGGATGAAAAGCCCTTCGTGATGAGGTGTGCCACATAGAAGGATTTCCTGACTGTTGTGGCGATGTGGTTATCGAAGGTGAGACCACTGTCCACCTGTGTCCCTAAGTCTCTTATCACACTTTCTGTGTTTAGTGTACTGCCACCTATATGGTAATTCATGGATACATGTTTTTCCCAAAGGGGATAACAATACATTTCTTGGCATTGAGCTTGAGCCCATGGCTCTGGCACCAAGCATCTGTTTCTGTAAGGCCCTTTTGTAGAGTATCCACATCATTTGGGATTCAATAATGGCTCCCAGTTTGCAGTCATCTGCAAACTTTGTTAGCCAGAGTCCCTTAGTGTTGACCTGTACTTCAGAGAAGTAGATGCCAAACAAGAGCGCCCCAGGACTGAACCCTGAGGTACTCCACTTGTCACTTGTCTGGAGCTGGATTTGGAGTCGGCTACTTTTACAGTGTGGGTTCTATCAGTAAGCCAGTTAGCAACCCATTGGGTGACATAGGGATTAATGCCCAACTTAGTAAGTTTATCTATGATTCCAGAGTGGGGATGGTGTCAAAGGCCTTGGCAAGGTCTAGATAGGCTGTGTGGACCACCTTACCCTTGTCCATGGCTCTGGAGACTGATTCAAAGAAGTCAATCAGGTTCAGGAGACAAGATCGGCATTCACAAACCCAAACTGGGTGGGGTCCAGTGTTTGAAGGTTGCCAATGTCTTTGTTTATAAGTTCCATGATAATACGCTCCATGGCCTTGCAGATAAGGCTTGTCAGACTGAGGGGATGGTAGTTTCCGGGATCCAAGGTGGATCCCCCCTTGTGGATTGGGATAACTGTAGCTCTGCGCCACTCAGTGGGCACGAAACCTGAGGTGAGGCTATGATTAAACATGACACTTAGGTGAGGTGCCAGTTCATATTGTAGTTCATGTAGTACACAGCCCGGGATGTCATCTAGTCCCATGGATGCTGTATTCCTGGCTTTAGAGAGTGTGTTTTGTACCTGTGTGGCCATTATTACTGGAATTTGGCAATCTTCCGGTATTGAGATGGGCCATTTAGGGGGTGAGAGGGGGGTGAAGTTGTCACTGAATCGATCTGCCAGGATATTGGCAATATCCTTCGGATCAGTATATTTAATGCCATTCTGTTTTAGCTCAGAGCAGATCTGAGCATTGCCATTTAGATTCTTGACATAGTTATAGAATGCTTTGTGGTTGGCTTTGGAATCTTTGGCAATTTTATTTTCATAACTAGCTTTGGAGGCATCTCAGTTTCTTACTGAGGCTAGTAAGGGAGTTTTTTGCATCCTGGGATTTTCCTCTTCTCTGCAAAAGTTTCTTCCTTTTGTTGTAAAGTTTGTTTATGGCAGGGGACCACCAGATTGGCTTCCTTTTTTTGGATGAGAGCATTTTGGTTCTATTTGGGATGGCACGATTCATGCATGAGTGGATGTGCTCGTACAGTGCCTTAGTGTAGGATTCAGCAGTTGAACTTTCAGTTCCGTCTGCATGGGTGTCATGAAGTTTGTCACTTCTGACTTGAGTAGCATGAAGTTGGCTTTGGAGAAGTTTTTATGGTGCTTTCTTTACTGGGGGTGGGGTGGGATGTGGATGTTAAGGGTGATTAGCTTATGGTCAGACCTGACTAACGAGGGGTGACCATAGGTATGGAGCATTGATTTCCATGTTGGTAATGACCAGGTCTAGGATATTGGAGCCCCTGGTGGGACTATGGATTAGTTGATCCAGGGCGTTGGAATTTATGAATTCCAAGAACCGCTTGCGCAAAGGTGTTGGGACATGAGTAGTTTTCCCAGTTAATGGCAGGGTAGTTAAAATCACCCAGTATTAGGGTGTTTGGTTCTATCTTAATATTTTCCAGTATGTTTAGAAAGGTGTAGTGAGAATCTTGGGGTATGGTGGGGGATCTGTAGCAAGCTACAATTTGGATTGCAGTCTTACCTAGTGTTAGTTGCACTTGGAGAATTTCAGACAGATTGTGTTGGCCAACTAGCCTGGTGGTGTGAATATCCTTGGTGAATATTGACACTCCTCCACCTTTAGTGTTTCGGTCCTGGTTTGGTGGCCGAAAAGTGTGGATAGAGTTGTAGCCTGGTATTGCAGGGGTGCTCTCTGGAGCCTTGAACCAGGTCTCAGTTACTGCACAGATATCGATGTTCTCCATTTTTAGGAGTGCCTCGAGAGAGTGCATTTTGAGGTTTAGACTTCTAGCATTGAGTAGCATTACCTTCAGATTTTGCATGCTTGTACCTGTTATGGTGGTGGTTTTGTCCTTTGAAGTTTGCCTAAAAAAGGCACTATAGGGGTGGCAAGAGCCTTAGCCAGTAACCTGAATCCCAGGGGCGACAGGTGCAGACCATCTCTGGCAAAGCATCGTGGTCTGTCAGTCATGTCATCCTAGGCAGACAGATACTGGATCCCCTTTGAATGACACCATAAGATTAGCCAATTGTTGAAGTCAATCATTTTATCCTTATATTGTGGTATCATTCTGGGTGAAGGCAGGATGCTACTCAGGGCTAGGGTCATACCTGCCTGGGCCACATGATCCGAAAGCTCTTCCATGTCTCTTTTCATGTAGTCCAGGGAGGTACATCTCAAGTCATTCACTCCAACATGGACAATGACAGAGTCATATTTGTACTTGTTGTGGAGTGACTTGAGTGCATGCGTTATGTGGCGGATCCTGGCACCCGACAGGCAGCTGACTGTAATTTTCTCCTTATTCAACCTGGTGAGAGGGACATCAGTGTGCCGGACTATAGAGTCACCTATGACTAAAGTGTTAGGTACATCATTGTCTTGCCTTAGGGGCTGTTGCTGGGTGGCACACTGGTGTTGTGAACTATGTGACACATTGGTTGTGATTGGTGTTTGTTTGCGTTTCAGCTTCAGAGGTCTTTGTTGCTTGGGCAGGTTACAGTTAAGGGCCTCTGCATATGTGGATTTAGTGTTGTTATATGTGGGTGTTGGTGGTGCGGGTTTAGAAGGGCTATGTGTTGCTTGAGGTGTAGTGTGGGTGTTAACCTTCTCCTCTTGACTGTTTAGCACAATCTTGGGTGGAGAGAGCTTTGCTTCCATTTTGGCTATGTAAGTGCATCTCTCACAGGTTGTAGTGTTGGGTGGTAGGAGGAGAGGGTTGTCTGTGTACATGAGGCAATTGCTGCATTGCCCCAGTATGCCCAGATTCACCAGGTGGACAGGAGAAATCACCGGAAGCTGACCCTTGGACATGCCTGGTTTGGGGCTTTTTTTTCTTTGTAAAGTATAGGAGCTGTTTCCTTAGCAAGGTACTTTGCAATTATAGGCTGTTTAGTGCCTACTATTAACAAGGAGAGTTCAGTGTTTGTATGAGTTTAAGGCTTCCTAGTGCTTTCCAGCAGGTATTAGAGAAAGTGCTAGTCACAGGGATGCTTAAAGGTAAGATTGAAAAGAATGCACTCTGCAGTGTGCACTAGAGAAGTTAGATGTGAAAGTAGGTAACTTGAGTTTTACCTGTTTAAAAAGTTAAGGTTTAGTGGAGAGTTACTATTTTTAAAACAGCAAGATGGATTGAAAGGGGTGGTCACTTTTGTATTTTGGTACTATGAAATACTGTAGGATGGCCAATAAATTTAAATAATTGAAGGTGTGGGATTTCAAAAATGATGATTTTGTGATTACTCACATAAGCCAGTGAAAGTAGAGAGAAATGAGATATATGGTCAGATTAACATAAGAGGTGGGCAACTAGAAAGACAGTGGTATTTAACAAGACAACTTAAATGGGTGGGAGGGCAGGAAAAAATTCTGCCTGACTCAGAACAGAGAGAGCTGTGGTCTCTTTTGAAGTTTTAATATGCTGTTAAAACAGAATGCAAGCAAAACACAAGGTAAAGAAAACAAACTACAGTATTCAAAATATAGAAAGGCAATACAGTAATACAAAAAATAAAAGCAAACTAACCTTTCCTTCACAGCAAAGTGTAGCAGAGTCTGGATGAGCCTTTCAAAGCTCTGAAATGTTTTTTTTTACTCCCAAATAGAAATTTTAGTTCCTCTAGCTCACCCCTCGCATCTTCATCTTTCTCAGCTTACTATTGCCCATAAAAGCCTGTATCAACCCTCAAATACTCCTATTCTCTCAAGACTACTTACCCCCTACCATAATCCTAAAAACTTACGCTCAGCTAATAAACTACTGTTTAACACCTGTAGAGATCATAACCTAGCATGTGACTCCCTCTTCTGTAACACTGTTGGTAAACTATGGAATCTACTACCTACTGAACTTACAACTCTCTCCTGTCATACACTTTTCAAAAAGAAGCTCAAGCTTCATCTCAAAAAACACTGGTTATGTTCCTGTATCACCCCTGACTAATTGCTTTATCCTCTAGCATTAACCACCTGCATCAACTTCCATTAACTTTCTAACCTTTTATTTATATTTTCTTTTTTCTGTATCCTGGGACTTCAGTCTTCATAAGTCTTCTTAAGTCTTCACATATATTTCCTTATTATCAACATTGGTAACTGCCTTCCACACTATACATTGTATATATTCTATGATGACTTTTTTTTTAAAACCTTACTTAAAATGTTTTTATCATATTATTCTCTAGACTTTTTCATGACCTTATTTAAAAATGTGTATCTTTTATTTTTATTATTATTATATTTCTCTTCTTTTCTATTTTGTCATTTTATATGTTGTTATTGTTTTTTATCTATATTGTTTTGCACATGGAGCTTTTCTCCCCGGGCCTCTACTGAAAATGGACATGTATCCAGCTAGACTAGCCCGGTCAACAAATGTAAAATAAAATAAATAAATAAATAAAAATGAGGTGATTTTGTGATTCATCAAGCTGCCACATCTCTGTGCTAGAACAGTGTCAGTGCAGAAATGTATTCAGAAAATAACTGAGTACATTTCTGCAACTGACAAAATGGAGGCATGTCAGCTCGTGGAAAAGCATGCATTATATACATTAGACATGCCAATGGCCAAATATAAGGCCATTGGCATTAAAAACTGATTAATTATTATGAAAATAAAACTTTTTTGGCTGATCTTGTCCATTTAATTATAGGACAGTGGCACACAAACAGGATTGTGCCGAAAATAAAAAAAAATTGTGAAAACTCAATTTTAAGTTAATTCTGCATTTTGCCATTATAGTCAATGGCATGCAGAATGTAAACAATACCAGAGAGCACTGGTTGTCAAGTGGAAAGAGTCAGTTTTAGTGGAGTAACTAACGACCTACACACTGGGGTATGTAAATGAAGGGAGTTATACTGAATCACAGATTTCTTCAAAGTGTCAGCTTGTACCTAACCGTGTAGGTGCAGCAATGCAACAGTGCAAGCTCAGAGCTGAATGACTTCATAAGGGGGTGCGTCATGCTTGCTGTAAGCTCATTGAAACTCTGTGGGGACTGGGTAAGCATGACACACCTCAAGGCTTAAATAGGGTGGAACTGGGAAAGGGAAACAGTGGTAGGAAGGCACTCAAGGAAAACTAGCATAGCTGGCAGGTGGAATGTATCAGATTCAACCAATTAGACATGCAGCAGCCCAGCACACTACTATAAACTATGCAAACACCTTTCAGATTGTTTTTTGGAGAAACAGCAGTAGGAAGGCAATCAAGGAGAACTAGCATAGCTGACAGGTGGAATGTATCAGAATCAGCCAATTACACATGCAGCAGCCCAGCACATCACTATAAACTATGCAAACAGCCTACAGACTGTTTTTTCCCACAAACTCTACACCAACGGTGTACACAGATGGGAGATTTTTAACTGGCAAAACTAACTAAAAATGTTAGAGGCTGCAGCTGCTTTACTCCATCAATATATGCTAGAGACTGAGGGTGGTGAGGAGGAGAAAGCTGACAACCGAAACAGTGAGGAGGAGGAGAAGAGTGTACAGACCCAGGGTAACTTACCAGGGCCTACTTGAGCTGGAAATAGTGGAGCATTATAGGGTGGACAGAGACATTCTACAGCAAATCTTTGATCTGTGCCTGCCATGCCTCACACACAGGACTAATAGAGGGGAACCCATCCCAGTGGATACCACTATTACGGTTTAAGAATACTAGCCACAGGTACCTTCCAAAGACCAACTGGAGATATCATGGGGGTCTCAAAGGCATCAGCATCCAGGGTACTCCACCAGTTCCTGGATGCAATGACACCACATGCCAATGAGCACATATACTCCCCCACCACCTATGAGGTGTTGACCAGAAGTATGCATCTCTTTTACAGTATAGCAGAATACCATGAGGTAGCTGGTGCTATAGACTGCACGTACATCCACATCAAAACACCACCCAGTGAGTGGGGTAGGGTCTACATAAACCGCAAGAACTTCCCTCCATCAACTGCCAGGTCATATGCGATGCCCAGTGCATTATCATGAATTTGTGTGCTGGCAGCCCTGGAAGCTATCATGACTCCTACATCTGGCATTGCTCACAGCTGTATCAGGCATTTTCCAGGGGCGACATCCCATATGGCCATCTAGTGGGGGATGCTGGCTATGCACTGGAGCTGTGGCTGATGACACTCATTAGAAATGCACACACACCCCTGAACAAAACACCATAATGAGGCACACGCACAAACCAGGCTCATTGTAGACTGTATGTTTGGGATGCTCACGTCACGGTTTCACTGCCTTGACATATCTGGTGGAGCCTGACAGTACTCTATAGCTATATGTACACAAATGTTCATAGTATGTACCATGCTACACAATATGATCCTGCAGAAACAGCTGCAGCAGGAACAGCATGGGGCAGGGCCACACAGCCCCCCACCATTGCCAAGGCCAGCACAGGCACAGTGGGACTTGGAGGAGGAACATTGTGAGCCTGCCCCAGTAGGCAGGAGGTGTGCCCAGTATGCCCATGTCTTGGCAAAGAGGCAAGCATAGCATACACACTGACACAATAGGCACCCAGGGACTGATACCTCTCTCTGACTTGCACATACAATAAAAGGGATGCCAAACATGACACTACCTGTGCTTTACCATGTATAAGGAGTCTACTACGTGCATCTGACATAGTCAGCCCTCCAGCACCGTCCTCAATACTGGCCCAGCAACAAGGTAAGTCACCCTTCCTATCAATTACTGATTTGAGTAGTATGTTCTCATACTTGTATGTATGATATGGATGCAAGCATGCAAGGGAATTGGGTGGCTGAATGGGATAGCAGCAGACAGCTGACAGCTATATGGCACCGCAGGAAATTCATAACAAATACTGGTGTCAATATAAAAGACAGTACTACACAAGGTGACAACGCCCACTGCAGTACATATGATGGCCCAAATAACTGTGGGTGTCAATAGATCACACACATGGCTGTCAATGAGGGTCACATACCCACCACCAGCCTCACCCAGCAGGACAGGTGTAGGTGATCATAAAATAAGGGTGGACTAAGGACCCCAAATGATGGCAATGGTGAACATCCCCCCACCAGATCTACACAGACATACTACAACAGGTCTGGCAGTTGCATTTCAGTTCTGAAGGGTAAGAAGTATGAAACTGAAATATATGCCATTAAGATCTATCATGTGTACTCTACTGATATGCCTCTTTCTGCATGATAGGTCACAATACAATAGGAAATGGAAGCCAACAGAATAACTGAAATACCAGTACAGTCATTGCAAATGTTTAAAGTCTTCAGGTGTGCACCCCCCCCCGACACACACACGCACACACAATCCCATCTAGAAATGCAGTAACATGCAAGTTTGAGGAGTAATATCACTGGAGGACAGATTGCCAAAGCTGGCCCAATCTACATTGCTGCATGTGTACAATATGCAGGGGTCAGTGTGGTAAGTTTGTTGTGTGCTTAATATTTCCTGGAAGTGGTCAGCATGTGGGTCTGGATGGTTGTGTCTCAATGGTCTAGGTACAGTGCAGTGGATGGCAGGGCCATGTTCCAACAACTGCAGTGCCAACCACACTGCTTCTCAGCTACACCCATGTCAGCAGTTGTACATACTCACTGTCCAGATGTCAATATCTGTCACCGTTGGAAAGCTGGACATGCCATGAACAGGGGGCCATACATATGAACAGTACACAGATGGAAGTAACCTACACAGAGTGCATATAAAATAGCTGTCAACTGCACACAAGTTTTGAATTATACAAAGAGGTTAGCCTCGCATTAGTTGTCCCTCTAGTATGGCATAAAGGTAGTCTGGCCAGTCACTGGCAGACCACAAAAGGCACAGTTATAAAGTGATGACAGGCTGCCCATGTCCACACACAAGCCGGCATAAGGCAAAAGTCCCAGGTATATTTGTGAGTCAGGTGCAAGTAGCTTGCATATCACACATGCAGCCAACTCACCCCACCATCAGCCACTGGTTTATCACAGGTCATATCCTTGCTGTAGGGAATGAGCACAGCATGGACCCATCTCTGTATGGGAATACATAAATGATGCTGCATGCTGAATATGTGTGCCATGCAGTATGTCCCTAGCTGTAAGCAGCAACCTGACCTCATCCAGACTCATGGATCAGTATGAACAGGAAGGATTGACAGGAACACCTCAACCACTCACCACTGCCACCCCAGAGTAATCCACTGGCTTGCAGCCTGGGAATGTATGACTGACGGAATGCACTGGCCTGCTACAGATGGCCTGCAGCACTCTCAAATGGCCTACAGTCCTCTGGCAAAGGCCCATGCCTCACCCATAGTGCCAATGTACAGAATGTCAGGCGGTCTTAACTAACAACCTAACACAGTAAACAGAAAACAAATGCAAAGTCATGTTGTCAAATGCCAGTAGCATGCCTCCCCATGCCCTACTGCAAGGACTGTGGACCAGGCCATAAATACTACTGGGATAAGGCCCAACTATAGGGATACCACTGAGATATTGTTTACATAATATTAGGAAGGGAGACAAAAATGGGGGGTGGGTAGAAGCATGGATGTCATGGAGTGAGTGAAGTCTGAAACTCTAATGTCCGCCCATACTACTCCCTGACTACAAACTCATGAATGATCAGCCACAAAACTGCTTGTAAACCACAATGTGAAGGTAAACTGACCAGATATATGAGTCCTTCCTCTGGATAACCTGGGTGCATCTGTACAGCTGAGAGGTATGTCTTCAGCAGGATATGGCCATTCTGTGAAGTTGAGAAAAGCACAAGAAGGGGATCCCCAGCCAACATACTAACAAGGTGCTGGACCATTTACACAGAACCAGCAGTCTGTCTGTAGCTGCCCCTCCACAACGGCAGGAGTGTGCCAGAATATGTAGTCTATATGCCTCAGAATACTGGACTCAGCTTCATTCATCTTGTATTTTCCTGGTAAATAACTGTGAGCAAAGAATGATAACTGTCTGTAGTTGATGACATGATACATCACAGTGTAAAACACTACATATGTTAGAAAATCTATGCTACAACCAACCATGTTACACAAGCAGCAAAGACAGCAATAGTTATAGTATCCCCCGTATGTTATGCCCATTGTGTCTCCATATTGGGAACCTAGCTACAGATATCCTGCAGAAACAGGTTGTTAGGTGTAGCTGCAGCACACAAAACCCTGAACTGGAGTCCAACCCTCCCTGGAATGTATGCACACACTCAACATAGAAGGTTATACTGGGCATGCTCCCCCATGTATGACAGCACAGTGGACTACAGATATTGGTTATTCACAGATACCTATGCATGCACACCAAATTGTACACCATTAATACTTCACACACACACACACACACACACACACACACACACACACACACACACACACACACAATGGATAGGAATAATCACACATATCTAAGGCCTGCATAATATAATATGTCAAATATACACACACAGAGACATGGGGAAGAGAGAGACAGACAGCAACAGAGGGAATCCCATTATGAGGCCTTTCCCAGCCAGTACACATCCCATTGGCCTATATCACATGATATGCTGATGTCTTTCACTGTAAAAAATTCCTTTGGTTAGCCCTCAGCCCTATAGTCTCAGTGGTGCTTGTGGTAACTGTATAACACTACAGTACAAATAAGTATCCATGTAGCAGTTGTAATCTCAGTCTTGTCAAATGTAAAGCTGTGTATGAGTGTGTGTGTTTGTTTCTAGATGAATGTGGTTGAGGCCATTCACACTGACTACACTTCCCTTACTCCTGCTGATGTCATTCACCTTCAAACATGCCTTTGGACAGTTCTCCAGTATATAAGCTGCATAGTGCTTGTGAGAGGTGTGTAATACTATAGTGTAGCATGTAATACTATAATGTAGCAAACTATAGGTAGGAGTTCTAATCTTGGTCCTGGCAACTGTGAAAATGTGCATGTTTGTATGAGATAGTGTGTGTGTGTGTCTTTGTAGAGACCTGATTTTGTGACCATTCACACTCACTACACTTTCCTTACGCCTCCTTTAGCACTCCTGCTGATGTCACTCACCTTCAAAAATATCTTTGGACAGCTGTCCAACTTAAAAGCTCTGTGGCACATATAATAAATGTGTAATACTATAGTGTAGCAAACTAGTTAAATAGGAGTTCTTATCCCAGTCATAGCAGATGTGAAAATGTGCGTGTTCGTGTAAGAGAGTGCGTGTGTCTTCATAGAAACTTCATTTTGTGGCCATTCACACTCACTACACTTCCCTTATCCCTCATTTAGCACTGCTGCTGATGTCACTCACCTTAGAGATATGTTTGGACACTGTTTTACCTATAAGCTGTGTTGTGCATATGATAAATGCAGAACAATGTAATAGCAGTAACTGCATAGGTAGAGTTTGAATCTCATTCCTGGTATGTGTTTGTAAGTATGTGTATATATATGCATTTTTACCTTAAAGATTTTGGCCCCATTTATACCCAGTACACATCTCAGTGCCTGACTTTAACAGTCCTGTAGATATCATCCACCTTAGAAGTACCTATTGGCAACCCTAATCCATGTAAGGTCAGTGGTGCGTGTGGTAAATGTGTAACAGAAAGGTCTAAAACCATTGTTAGATAGAGGTTTGAACCTCATTCCTGGTAAATGTGTGTGCAGGGCAAAATATTTTTTAAAATCTCTCACCCACTACATCACCCAATGCTAGTATTTACAAGGGCTGGTGATGTTCCTCACATTAGAAGTACCTTGGGACAACATCCATCCTATAAGCCCTGTGCCTCTTGCGATAAATGTGTGACACTATAATAACAATGCATAGCTAGGTAGGGGTTTGAAACTCAGTATTGGCAAGTGTGTGTGTCTGTCATCAGTATCTTGTGCTGGTGCGATTGTGTAATAACAGGATTCATTGGGGGTGGGGTTTGCTAAATTATTATATTAAAGACCTAGTATATGTCCCAATGTCCACATTACAAGGCCAATAGTAGTCAAACACCATATAGGTTGGTGTAGACAATCCACAGCCCTAAATGTGTAGTGCCATGTGCAATTACTATGTGACAGTATGGATTAGTTAAAAATATAGGTAACCCTTCTAATACTCAGAGACCACTCTCCATCCAAGAATCATACACAAACACACTTGGCTAGGCAGCAACCACTATATCAGTAATTCTCCTGCAAATTGCCTCACAGGTAATACCCACAGTGTGATTGCAGTGGACTCCATGTCAAACCGATGACCAGATATGACTGATGTCACGCAGGGTATGGACCCATGTCCTCTCATGTTTGGGATCTACACTTCTGAGGTTCAGGAGAACACAAAGGCACCCTTGCTGATAATGTTTGCATGCAACTGTAAGGTGGGTGGTAGCATTCCCAATCCATGTGATATTGACATCATGCCCAAAGGCCACTTGACACCTATGACTGTTGTTAGAACCCTAGACCTTACCTCAATGCCAAGAGATGTGCCACCATTACCTTTGGGAACACCATGGCTCACATGAAGTAATGCATTGGTGGTAGTCCACTGAACAGTGATGTTGTAATAACAGAATGGGGAACACAGGTTGACAGTCAGCTGCCTGTTGACCACAACAGTGCCACTGGCATCAGAAGGTTCTTTGATGTGTTACATCGAATGACTGAGTGTGTGTTATCCAGCAAGTAAAAGGACATGGCACCCTATTCCATCCCCTCAGTAGCCAAATCAATGTGTACAGTGGCCTTTTTGCCATATTCCCCACTGGATACTTGCAACAACAGTAGAGTCTGCAAACGTACCCCACAAAGGGAATACCATGCCTTATACACATGTCCTGTATGGGCAGACTCCAATAACTCCAATGAATCCCAATATCATACTGTCTATGTAGGTGCAATCACTACCTTAGTTACATAGCTATGTATCACCAAACAAGGTCAGGAATGCTACTTCTGAAGATACCAATCTGTCCACACAACATGCCCCAGAGACCTCAAACACACATCTACACTTAAAAGAACATACATGTGGGACATGTGCACAACCCAGACACTGTCCATGGTATGGAATATAAATCACATACAAGTGAATCAGTGCCCATCACTGGCCACACACAATAGAAATCTGGATGAGTAGATGGGGAATACAATACCCATCCCTGGGGACCACTCCAGTGACTATACTCCTGAGCCACACTGGGGACTATTTTCATGTGGCCTGATGCTGGGGTATTCCCTTGGGCTAGCCTTGTAGAATCTTCAGGCCCATTCACCTACTACACACCTATGAAGCAATGAACCTATGGATCTCAGTACTGGCAAGTGTGTGTGTGTGTGTGTGTGTGTGTGTGTGTGTGTGTGTGTGTGTGTGTGTGTGTGTGTGTGTGTGTGTGTGTCTGTGTGTGTGAATAGTAATCTCTGTGAGAACACATTCCCTCAGTGCTTCACTTGTGGGGGGGGGCAAAGATGGCACTGAATGTGTTGCCAAGACTGTGGCCAATATCTGTTGTCTCAGGATAGGTATTAGCATTATGCAGTACCTCACAGCACTTGTGTTTAATGTGGAGGTTGTTGATGTAACTATCAAAGACTGTTGTGATTGTCATCAGTGTCTGCTGCATGCCTGCCATCATAGATGTCTGTAGGGGATTACATGGGGGGGGGGCTGTGGCAGACATGTTGATTTCCATGTTGATTACAGCCTGGGTAGATCTTACCATGCAGGGATTGACATATGTAGATGAGCGACCGTTCTATATTTAAGTAGTCAACACAGGTCAAGGTTGTTGCATCCTCTACCTGGGGTCAAAATGAGTTGGTCCAGGGCATTGGAATAATGAATCTCAGAAGTGTAGGGCCACTGTACTAGCACTTGGCTACTTTCCTCAGGTGATGGAGGGGTAGTTGAAGAGTCATACTATGTCAGGTCTGCTGTCTGCTACTGTGAACCACCTCTCCAGTACAGCAGACATGTGTCCTCCACTCCGAGTGTTTTGAGTGACTGCATACTGACAGGTAGATCTCTACTGTTGAACAGCATGACCTTCATATTGCATACATATCTGGCTGTTATGGCAGTAATTACATTAGGAACACTACCTAATAAGGCATCATAGGGTTGGCAAGACACTTACCCAGTACCTGGAAACTCTGTGGTGACAGATGTAGGACATCTGTGGCAAGTCATTGGGATTTGTCAATTATGTCATCCTAAGCAGAGAGGTACTAGATTCCCTGAGAATGACACAAAACACGTAAGCCAATGTTGCAGTCAATCATCTGTTGATAGTACCGCAGCATCATTTTGGGTGAAGGTGGTACAATGCTCATGGCTACTGTCACACCTGCCTGGATCACATAATCAGAGTTCAACCATGTCTCTTGCCATCTAGTCCATGGAGGTGTGTCCCAAGTCATTCACACACACATGGATGCAGTGTGATACTTGTAGTTGTTGTGGAGTGCCATGACTGGATGTGTCATGTGTTGGATGCTGGCATGTGATAGATATTTGGCCGTTACCTACTCCATATTCAACTTAGGGACTGGAATATGTGTGTTTGCCTCAGTATCAAGTTACCCATGATCACTGTATTGTGCAAGGTGGTTAGCCTTAGGAGCTTAGGATGAGGTGCACACTGTGTAGGTTAAATATGTGTCCCTTTGTATGGGCCATGTCGTGGTGTCTGAGTGGGTGCCTGCCCTGCTGGTCTGTGCTGTTTGAGTAAATGTCCATTGAGTGCATCTGGAAAGGTGGGTGTGTGACTTTTCACTGTATGTCATGGCTGTCAAAATGGGTGTCATGTTGAGCTACATTTTCCACATGGTGTGATACAGGTGTTGATCTTATCCTCTTGACCTGTTAGTCCAGTCTTTGCTGTAGAGTGCATATGTCCACATTGGGTGATATATGAGTAACTCTCACAGGACTGAGTGCTTGGAGTTTAGAGGGGTGGGTTGTCTGTGTACTTGAGGCAGTTGCAACAGTGCCTCAAAATGGACAAGTGCACCAGGTTAATGAGTGAAAGCACAGAAAACTGCCCTTCAAACATGCCAGGAAGGGTGGACATAACTAATAAGTACTGGGGCTACATATGTGATGAACAAGTACTGCTAATGGCACCCAGGTGTGCCACAATTCTTGATACAATAACCTGTTGAAGTGCAAGAACGAAAGAACTAGCACAATGTATGGGTGGAACAGAAGGCAGACTGTCTGCCACTTGTAGTACTTTACCACAGCTGTGCAGTTATCAGCAATTTGGCCATGTGAAAGTTCAGTAAGCTCTGTACCATGTGCGGTAACTGTGTAGCACTACAGTAAACATACCTAGATAGGCAGGAGTTCTAATCCCAATGCTGGCAAGTGTGTGAAACATGTACTGTCTGGCTTATACCATTTTTGACTTTTGTACTAGCCTTCACACTTCCCCTTGCCCCATCTAGTAGTGCTGTTGATGTCATCCACCTTAGAAGTACCTTTGGATGACGTAATAATGCATTAGCTCTGTGATACATCTGATAACTGCATAGCACTATAGTGACAATAACTAGATAGGCAGGAGTTCTAATCACCCTACTGACAACTGTTTGGATATGTGTGTGTGTGTGTGGGTTTGTGTGAGAATCATGTAGTGTGTGGGTTACACCATTTTTGACCTGTGTACTACCCTTTACACTTCTCCTGACTCCAATTTAGTAGTCCTGTTAATGTCATCCACCTTAGAAGTACCTTTATAATAGGTGGAAATGTATAAGCTCTGTGGTGCATCTGATAACTGCATAGCACTATAGTAGGAACATCTAGGTGGGCAGGAGTTTTAATCCCAGTGTTGGCAACTGTTTATGTGTGAGGATCATATCTTGTGTGGCTTATACCATTTTGATGTGTATACCATACATGAATGATGACCACCTCCCACTGCCATTACTTTATATAGTGTGGTAACAGCATCTGCCTCACATGCAGCAGGTTAAACCACTGTGCAGTCCTCTGTACAGATGTGTCTGGAATATCCATATCTTTGAAACCTATACATGGTTGGAAGTGGTCTGTGTGCTTTATCAATACCCATGTATGTGATATTATAGCCAAATAGGCCACAGTGGGTGTGCTGACACATATGTCAGCATGAGGTATCATACCTGACTGAAACATCATGCTATGACATCTGCCACCCTCACAGGTGGCCAGTCTTGTAGGTGTAATGCATAACTCCAGATGCTTGGTTTTACAAGTGAACTGTTCCTGTTATGGATCACATTAAAGGCTGGAAGAGGTGTTGACTGACATATTGTGGTCCTAATTAGTATGTAACAGGAACATCTTGCATCTTAACAGGGGTTTGTACACAATTTATATCCACTGTATACCTCTAATGTGTCACACATGTCCCTAACTTAGGCTGTTTGTCCAGCCTGTTTTGCTGGCCTCTGTCCAGATGTCTTAGCACTGACAAGTTGTGAGGTATGCTACAGTAATGTTGAATTCACATCAGACAGGCTCCAGTAGTGATGCAATACAGTTAAACCCAGCATAAGTGAACATGCACAAAAAGCAATATAGCTATTACATAAAGCAATACAGCTATCACTGATGATTGTGTGCATGGTAAATTGCATGTGCTTCACATGCCTGGGGTATTGCCTGGCAACAACAGAACAATGTCATACTCACCAGCTTAAGGCTGCTGTCCCATATGCAGACCAGAGGGTCCTAGGTAGTTGCAAGAGGGAGATATTGTCAGCATACTCACATGTGGCCTTGGTACAGGCTGGATGCAGCATGTCTGCACATTTACAGTACTAACCACAATAATACACAATGTCCTGTCCTCACTATAGACGTGCACCTCTGTGCATTAAAAAAACCCATCCTCAACTGCAATTGGACCTGACACATGGATTTACATACAATACAGATACATGAATGTCTGATACATTAGTGTACTAATCCCCACTGGGCCCTTACCTGCACGTTCCTTGTCCAGTGTGTGTGTGCAACCCACCTCCACAATGCTTCATGGCTTGTGCTTTGGGTGGGTGCCCCAGGTTTGGTGAGGAGCTCATTGGTGGGTGTCAGTCGGTGCTGGATGGCATGGCCCCCACCTGTGGCTAGCCAGTCCCTTGCTACAGCAGCAGCCCATTGATGGGCATGGCAGATGAGATTGGTGGCCCGATGTTGCACATGCTTATAAGTCCTGCTGTGGAGGCCAACATAATTTACCCTGTGAACCACACTGTTCCACAGGGTGTTCCTCTCTTGCACATCTTCTGCTCTCTGTCCAAATAACAGGGAATAATGTTCAATCACATGATATTGACTTCCCCAACAGAGAATGCTGGTAGGCGAGCACTCTGCGTGTTACCTGGAAGACATAAACAGGAAAAAGGTCACAGGATCTCATACGGTTGTCAAATTGCACATCAACAGTGGATATTACTTGCAAATATTCCACACTACACCGTAACCCACCAAGCTATCATGGCTATAGCAGCTTGCATTACACTCCTGTGCCTGAGCTATCTTATTCCCCCCAATGATGGACACTTGACTGCATAATCCTCTATTCTCCATTCATTTCTGTATAGAGGGTTGACAGTTGGCATCTTCCATGTGGATGGTGTGTGGAGGGTGGCAGGTCTGTGTTTGACAGTGGTGTGTGATGGAGCCGTGTGCACACGCCTGAGTTCATGAAGGAGGCAGACAGTGATGTTATTATGCCCCATGGAGATATGCTGTTGTTGCCATCAGTAGGCAATATGTCCATGCTCACCATTACTGAGGGGAAGGAGTGTGGTTGATGTGCATATCCCCCTGTAAAGCTGGGGTGGACAGGGTGGCGATGTTCCCACCTAACCTGTGTGATGCAGGTTGCCTATATCTGCAGCATGTGTGTATGAGGTGTTCTTTACCCCCATTACAGGGTGAATTACGTTGTTTCCTTTGAGACACACAACATATGTGGAGACACAGTTGCAGTTTTCCTTGGTGGTGTGGATATGTCTGATTTGTAGTCATAGTCAGCCTTACAGGAAGTTACCTGTGAACTTACATGCTTGCTCAGATAAAAGTGGACTTGCTTCCAAGTTGTTGCATGCACCTATGTGTCCCTGTACAGCCAATGTAGCAACCTATTATGTGGTTTGTGTAATCCTGCTGTCCACCAAATGGGATTACTCTACCTTAGTGGAGGCTGGTTATACAGCTCAGGTACTGCTGAGTCCATATATCTACAGTGGATGTAAAGGGTACACACCGCGGTTACAATGCCTGGTATTTGTGCAATTGGAACACAACATCACACTAACTCATTTCAAAATAATTCCCACCTGTAATGTGACCTATAGCCTGTACAATTCAATTGAAAACATAACAATCTGGTCTGTTAAGACATATGGAAATAATAATCAGTACAATAAGCCAGTTAAATGAGTGTGCACACCCTTTAACTGATATGTTTTGTATGCACCTCTTGAGATGGTTACAGCATTCATTCGTTTTGGTCTGGACTGTAACATCATGGCACATCTTCACTTGGCAATAATTGCTCACCTTCTTATAAACACCTTTGATTGTATTTCAATGGAATTGTACAGGTTAGGAGTCACATTAAAGATGAGAAATATTATGAAATGATCTTCTGTGGTCTGATTGTCATACAGCACACAAACCTGGCATTCCAACAGGGGTGTGTACACTTGTGACTGTATAAAGGTGTTGGTATAGCTCATAGTGGTAGGCATGGACAGAGGGTCATAACACAGTTGGACACTTATCTAATTAATACCTGATAATCATACCTACTCTAGTACCCATATCAGTGTCAGGGCAATGCAACAACCAGTAGCTGTACACATTTATGTCTGTTGTATGCACTGACACTGATATTACACACATGGGCAACATGTACAACCTATGTACCTAACTGCTTGAAACCCATGTGATTAGTTTTGTGCCTTCCAGCTGAAGATATGCATACATACATGTGCTCAGGGGACACCTGGTATACATTTCTGTTCTATGTTAGTATGGTACACTGTATTTACCGTTTTCCTGCTCAATCATACTCCTCAACCTTTTATAGCAGTACGTCTGGACAATGGCACACATAAATGGGTGTCAAAAGGGGCATCAGTAATGATACTGTATTAATGTAGCTGCACCATACATTAGTACATTGATTGCACAGTAGGCTTGACATCACTGTGATAACCTGGAAGATGTCCAGCAGTCATAAGTAGGCTATTATGTTACAATGTCATTGCTCACAGACCTGCCAATGGTGTGGCTGATATAACACAGATATAGGTGTATGTAACTACAGATATCAGTCACAAATGTGCTTATTGTCCATCAGAACACTGTAAAGTTGAATGTTATTAATTCAATATATCACATGCAGTTTAACACACTTCTACAACAGTACATTACTATGCACATGTCCTCTATAGGACTCTTAGCTTTACAATACAAAAGTGTCATACTCATATTCACAGGTAACATGGATATGGAAAACATCCCATTAACTGGCCTAGCAGTGGCACAGTCACAACTGTTTGACAGACACCCCTACGGTTGTCATATATGAACTGTCCTTTTCCAGGGTATGAGGCTCCTGAGCTGTGATCCTACCTCACTACCTCTCAGAGCATCACATCTGGACAAAGCCTAAAATGATGGGAGATAAATAGGGATAGACTTTAAATATTCCTATTACAAACATATGACATTGGTAGAATGATACATTTTGCATTACCATGAATATTCTTAAAGATGTGGAGTCCTAAACGCAAGTGTTTGTCATTACTTGATAAATTCAGTCCTCAGCTATTTGCCAGAAAAGTACAGATTTCAGGAGGAACAGACAAAAAATATGATAGTAAAATGTAGGCATTCTGTGAAGATCTGCACAGTTAAGAGGTATGCCTGTGATCTCTCCCACTGTAGAGAGGGCCAGATGCTATGGCCATGATAGCTGTTCAGCAGGCCATTAGTACAGCAAGTCTTGTTGGGACATATATTCATCCAAATCATATTTCCCATTATTACAGACCAAGTACTGCATTGATTTACATGCTTACAAGTTCCACTTACTTTTTTTTTCTTTCTTCTCTTTTCCAGTTTATGTTTTATTTGTTTTTTTTTTCTCTCACTCTCTCTCTCTCTCTGTGCACTACAGGGATAGAGCTGGTTTGAATAGGTGGCAACACGGCTTTTGTAGGTGATGATCATGACCAGGTGATGGCCTGTGCACCTATTGGGGTTACCCACTTGCTAATTGCATGCAGAGCAGCTGTGCGGTTCTTCCAATAGCCAGTGTCATGGCAGCACACTTCTATAAATGAGTACTCCATGTGGGAGTTGGCCCTTTCCCTTACTTGTGAGGAAGACATCCTGGAGTTGTGTGAGCTACTACCTCTTAAAACAAGACTTGTGGAGACAAGCCAACTAAATGGTGGAGAAGGTTCAAGACATAGGAGTAGAATGTGAGTATTGCATTTACATGTTTGGAATACTGCTAGTTTAAAAGGGTTTGTCTGGACATGCTACTTCTGTATGAGTTTCAGTCTGACAAAGTTCTGTCTCTGCATTGCTCTCAACTGTAAGGCCATCCACATAATGACCACAGGTTTGCCTGTTATGTTTGGACTGTTCCCCAGACAGGCGTTGTCCTTGGCAAACCAGTAGCATACTCTGGTGATTGCATTATGCAAATGGTAACATCCATTTGTTTTTCTGATTTTACATCCCTCAGAAAAGATATGTTATAACAAACCCTGTAACACCAGCAATATTTTCAGTGTATAACAGCAATATTTCAAATATGGCCATGTATTTGGGCCTCTGTTCACCAATTATGTCAGGCGTTGTCCAGATGTCATACAGTAGTAGGTTGATAGGTATACTGGTCTATCATTATTTAATGATGTAATTCCTGCAGAGGGGAAAGGATGGGAAACATGTTGAAGTCTGTACAT